>NC_089198.1:13803285-14103285 GCF_963930695.1 Labrus bergylta
CTTGGGTTAGTTTCACTTAATACACTAATGGCTAAAACATACAAAAATCCCCACAGTCTAGTATCATATGTAGCTAGCATCCCTTTAGCTTAGCTTAGCACAAAGCCTGAAATTTGGGAACCAACTAGATTTGTTGCTCTCCAAAATCTGAGTACAAACACCTCTCGACAATATGCCTATTTTTATTTTTTGAACAAGACATTTTCATCAGTAGTACCACAGGTCTTTATGTTTATGTTTTTTTTACAGTGTGTTTTTCTGGTCCACAAGAGCCCCCAACATAACCCCCATAAAGCAGCAGGTCATCGTCTTTACCTTTCAGTTTAAGGTGCTGGAAGGCAGATTTTGTTATCTTTGGACCGAAACAGATTAGTTGTTCTCCGCACCATATGCTAAACTAAGCTAAGCTAAGCTAACCCGCTGCTGGCTGTAGCTTTGTACTTTTGGTACAGAAGCCAAGGTTGTATGAATCTTTTTATCCAGCAATTGGCAATTACGGAAATAAGCCTTTCCCCAAAAATGTTAAACCTCGTTCAGCCTTAAATAAAATATCCCCTACCTTCTCTCTGCAGCTTTCACATTGGTCAGTCTTTAATAAGATGTGTAATAAGATGCCATATTTGGTCCATCTCAATGGAAAAAGTGAATCTATGCGCTTTTCTCCAGAGGCATGTGTCCATCCATTTCTCTGAACAGTCGCTTGTTTGTTCCCACAAGTTTGACATCCGGCTGTCACTGTTTGGGACATTACAGCAGCAGAAAAAGTCTGATTGATTTCAGATTAAGAGACAAAAAACTGCCCGACCACATTTTCTGATCATCTTTTAGCCCTGTCTTTATCGTGATTGTCTTTGTGAGTTCCGGTTGTAATTTAAATTGTTTAAATATTTCCACACTGCACAGACATGTAGTTTGTTGCCTGCATTTCTCTGGCCAGAGGCGACAGGAGGGTATCGACAGGGTGTGTCGGAGAAGATAAAGGTGGAGACGGACCTTTTGACTGTGTGTGTGTGTGTGTGTGTGTGTGTGTGTGTGTGTGTGTGTGTGTGTGTGTGTGTGTGTGTGTGTGTGCGTGCGTGCGTGTTTGTGGATGATATGGCTGTTGCTTTTTACATCAGGACGTTTGAAGTTGAGAATGTGCAGTAATTGGAAACGTGTGTTTGTATTCTTATCAAAGGCTGTGTGTGTGTGTGTGTGTGTGTGTGTGTGTGTTAAAGGCCAGGTGGTTGGCATTACCTTCTCTCTCTCTTGTATCTGTCCACTGTACGTACATAGATGTGTCACACTCAGATCAAAGGGCTAAAAAAAAACATACTTTCATGATCTTTGACTTTACAGTGTTTTAATCTGACCTTTGCCCTAAACTGCACTGAACACTTAAGACCATTGGGAACATTTAAAGATAACATACACCTTTTTAAGGATCAATGCAGCACAACACATTCAAAAAACATTTACATTTGTTCTTGGAGCATAAACAACACATTTGGCTTGCTATCCGCTCTCAGTTTGGTACTTTGCTGTAAATGTATAATTCTTTGCAGCTGTCTCACCAATATGCCCACATCTCTTTGACTGTGGGAACATGAAACCTAAAGACAGGATAATTTTCCTAAATTGATTTACGGTGTTAAGCTCTTTATTCTCCACACTTCAACCCTCTGCGTCACAATCTCACAGCGATCAGCCGGCCGGAGAGCAGCAGCTGGAGGGGCTTTAGCTGCTGCTCTCTGCAGACCTGTGTGGAAAAGATCTGACATGAACTCTGAGCCTTTTCCAGACTGACTGTTCATTTGGGAGATGTTTTGATAAGCTGATTTCTTTTCTAAGAGATAATGTGACTTAAACTGAAGCCTTTGTCATTGTAGAAGTTACTCAGTGACGTATATGAAACCTGAACATTGTAATGATGATGGATTGGATTGGATGAAACAGAAGAACTTCAACTGGACTTAGTCAAAGTGGTTGAAGAGGTTTCACCTCTCGTTCGAAAGGCTTCTTCAGGTCTACACTGACGGGTGGACGGAGTTATAATCATAAGCCTCAGTGGGTCATTACTACAGAAGCTTTGTAGATGTACGGCTTTAAGCTGATGACACCCAGACTTACTTTGCTATTTTACCAGGTAGTCCCCGTTTTCCCCCGCTGTCTGCAACTTCTTCCATCTGAAAAAAATAAAATCTTAAGTCAACCACAGATCTGATGATACTACTATTCGAAGTCATCATATATGCCTTTACAAAATAATCCAATTGTATGGACACAAAACAAAAATGTTCTGTACAGACTATGACTGATACAAACCAGAACACAGTCAATATTGTAATTGTGCATTTATTTTACAGGTGAGCACCTCACTGAAAATCTCATTTAATTTTCTCTTCTTTTTTTTCTTTTTTTTGTTTACAGAACAGTGAACCAGGACCTGCAGGAGCAAAAGGCGCCAAAGGTCACAGAGGGCCTGAGGGCAATCCGGTAAGAATACCAAGAAACCATGGCATGAGCTGAGTGTTGTAGGTTTGTCTGCGTGTGGATGCAAGTTGAGACTGTGGGGGGACTGCTGTCCACACATGCAGAGAGCATCTCTCCCTTTAAACTATTAACATGTTCTCACATTTGATTGAAGTTTTGAGTTCATTTAACGTCTTTTTCTGAAATAAATACAGTTGGAAATGGCCTATTGGTTGGTTTTACTAAACCTCAGATTAGCTCTATAACAAATTACATTTCAATTTTCATATTTGTACAGCTACTGATTTAAATTTCAGTCTTAATAAAGTTTCTAAGGTGATGTGAAATGTCCACAGCTGAAGTGGAAAAAACAGAAACTTGATTGTTTTGAATTCTAACACAAACCTGAAGCCGCTATGTTCCTATAAAAGACTTTAGATTTTATTTCTTTTTTACGACCTAAATCACCCCTTGAAATGCCAGGTACCGTAGTTTACAGGGAAAAAAACACTCTGTGCATTTTTTGGAACTATTTTAATTTGCGGATTAATACACAATCTGTGCTGCAGCTGGTATTTACGTCACCAGGACTGTAAGCGTAAAACAAACTGCTGTGCCTGGGATCATGATAGCGAAGTATTATGTCACACTGTAGTGTACGTTCATGGCACACACACACACACACACACACACACACACACACACACACACACACACACACACACACACACACACACACACACACACACACACAAACTAATATCAGTGAATTACCCTTTATAACTTCACCAATCATATCTACTTGGCTTAAAATTCTTGAATTATACAAAAAGAAGATGTATGTTCAAAGTAACAATTTAATGTAAGTGAAAAAAAATGCATGCAAAAAGCCCTCAAAGTTGGTTTTAACATAAGCCCCGCCTCTTAGAGAGCAAACAGCCATTCACAGTTTAGGATTTTTGGGGTGGCACCTGAGGAGGCCCATGCCACCCCTCTGGGCACACCCCTCTGGGCACACCCCTCTGGGCACACCCCTCTGGGCACACCCCTGTTCAGTTAGTATGGGGGTTACAAAGTAGGACCAATCTACTATAATCTGGTGAAATATTGAAGAGAATATCATCAAACCTTTTATCAACTCAATCACAAATCACTCCATCACTAAATACGACAGCAAACTGCATGTCTTTAAAATATGTCTTTGTCTCGCTCACAGCGTGCAGGAAAGATCCAGCAATTTCCTTTCAACAACTGGCAAGTTAAACCTTGTGGTATTGGATCATGAGAAAAGATCAACGAATCTAAATATAACACTGTGCATGAATTCATGTTCTCAAACTGTAACCTTTCACACTTCCCCTCCTCTCTCTCTCGCTCCTCCCTTTCCTCCTCGTTCTCTTTGTGCCTCTGTTCTGGCTCGTGTCTCTGCTGCATATTTCTGTATGAACTGTTTGCATCATGTGTTTTCAGGACAGTTTCTCTCGACTACAATTAACTCTCTCTCCCTCTTTCTGTCTCTCTGTGTTTTCCTTTGCGCGCACATGCGAGCTACGCTGGCGTCTTTGTCACAGAAAAGAATGCTCTTAAACTGAGTTTTAATGTCTGTTAAAACAAAACAGATGGTTTTCGTGCAGCCGAGAGGAAAAAAAAAAACAGAATGCTGTGGCAATGAACTTCTGTAAGATTCAGATGTTGTTGAAAGACAGCGGTGCACAAATGTGTGGGTGTGGATGTGGTTTCAGTGACTGAAGGATTTTGGTTTGCAGTCAAAGGAGGAATGGTTTTCCAAAGAAATTACACTTTTTTTTATTCAAGCTGAAAAATTCTTCCAGGACTAGCTGTCTCATCCTGAAGTCAGACCAGATACACTTTTATGAGGCCTTTTCTTTAAACAGATAAACACATAAATCAGGGGGAAGAATCTCTCAGTCCCCTTGTCTTTTTTTTCTCACTCATTCTCCTTCTCTCTGCAGGGACCTTCTGGGCCTCCTGGACCACCAGGAACTGATGTGAGTACACAAAAAAAATGCAATCAGTCCACTTAATCAGGACCTTCGCCCTCTTCTATGTTGATAAAAACCACCGACTTATCTCCCTCCCTGAGGCTGTGCTAGTTTTGTCTCTAAACCTGATACCATGCGTTCACTCCAAAGACACACATCTAATTTCCTGAGCACAAAAAATGCAGCCTTTCAGCGAGCAGAGCTCTGAGCGAAACATCGCAGTTATCATGTTTTATTTTTTATTTTTAGAGTAGCTTGAAACAGTCATTGACCCGGCTGTGCGTGTTGTCTTTAAAAGTTATGTAACATGATTTAACAGTGTATTGCCGTACTGTAACGCATACTCCACCTCTCACTTCAGGAATGTGAAATTCTGGATATCATCATGAAGCTCTGCTGTAAGTGAAACTCTATGCACACTTCAACGCACCCTCACTAAAATGAAGCCACATGTACCCCACGCTAAACACTTTGACCTCTTCAACCCAGTCTCTGATTAGCCAAACATGCAACCCAAACCTGGCGGATGTGAAGGTTGTACAGGTTATGTCGTGTTACGTTTGGTTCTTTTCAGTCAATTAACTTTGATTTGTGTTTTTTTCCCCCCTCAATCCACTTTGAATCCCTTCTCAGCTTGTTGTGGTAAGTTTGTGCTGAATTTTAAACTCATTCATCATCATTATTGTTTCATGTGCTTTGTAACATTCCTTGTGTGTTTTGTTTTTTGTGTTACCAGAGTGTAAATGTGCGTCTCTGGACCTGGCCTTCATTGTAGACAGCTCAGAGAGTATCGGCTCCACTAACTTTGCACTCGCCAAAGACTTCATTATCACAGTCGTCGACAGACTGATCAAGGACCAGCAGGTCAAGGTAGAGTCCCTCTCTCAAATGATGTCATGTACAGAGGCTATCATCTCCCAAGCAGGTGGCCAGGGTTCAAATCCAACCTGTGGTTCCCACCCCCCACTCTCTCTCTCTCTCTCTCTCTCTCTCTCTCTTTGTACTCTATCCTCTGTCCCATCAAATAAAGGCATCATAGCTCCAAAAGTATATCTTTAAACAAAGTCTATATCTGTTTAAGGTTGAGCCTGAAAACAGATTTAATCTGTTCAACATCCGTGCCCGGGGTTCAGGATTTCACTGTTTTCCATTAATGAACTAGACTGTGGCGGTCCGCCACAGTCTAATCTGTTGCACCATAGTCTAATTTGCCATGCTAGCGTCAGGGAATTATTATCAACGATAAGAACTTTTTTTTTTCTGAGTAAATTTAAAGTACAGTTTACCCCGTTAAATGTGATGTGTGGCTGCAGTAGCCTACACCGAAATGTGATTGTCTTTATGTCTGTTCCCTAAAACGGTCCGTACCTTGTTTACCTCCTGCAGAGTGTTACAACTCACAGCCGTTCGGAGCTTTTCAATCTGAGTTTTTAAACACAATCAAAGACGTTTGATCACCCTGTCTTTTTGAACCTGCAAAACAACTTGTGAAAGAGCGGAACAAATCCATTTCGCCTAAAGACGCCGCGTAGCTCCGCAGCGCACCTGTTGTCTTGAAAAACTGCTCTTAAAGTTTACTTCTAAGTCTAAACATTAGATCAGACCTTTTTTCAAGAGGTTCTCTTCCTCATTATGTCAAAACGTGCATTTAAAGATAAAGGTGGGTCCGCGGACCACACTTGAGAGGCAGAGAGAGAGAGAGAGTAAAAGGGCGAGCAAGAGTCCGGAACGTGCCATTGCGCATGTAAGTGGACGGACAAGAAACAAAAAGTTAAATTGATCATCTGCTCCACAGTTTACATGTTTACCAGTCAAGTATGTGAACTACACGGCTGACTGCAGTCTCTGTAAAAAGAATGATGGCGTCCAAACTGCTCAATGTGCGCTGAGCGGTCATCTGTCTCTGCGTCTGTACGTCACCCTCCTTTATAAAAACTGGTCATAAACCACGTCTGAACGTCTGCTGTTAATACTCTTAATATTTATAATACTGAATAATACAATTAATTTATAAAATATGCTTTTGTGCAGCAAACTGTATGACGTCATCAAATAGAAGTTGTAGAGGTGTGATCCAAATTTGGATAAGATGCTGGAAAGGAGCGATAATAACTGAAAGAGGAGTAGGAACAGTATGCCTTCTTGAGGGTCTCAGTGGGCCAAGCCTAAAGCCATTTAACTTCCATGGGCATTGGATTTTATGTTTTTTTGATACATTTAACCTCTTAATTTTGCACATAATTAATGCATCTAACTTTAAAAAGTACACATTTTTCTCCCGGGGTGCATGCCCCCGGACCCCCCTAGAGGGTTCGATTTCTCCCACCATAGTCTCATGAAATCCTGTGGGAAACACTGGATTTGATCAAACTGTATTTCAAATTCATTTATCTTCACCAATATCCCACATTTAACCTCTGAGGATTGTGTTGTTTATTTAAAATTATCCCAAAAGTGTGGCATAAAGTGTTTTCTGCGATGTTAGGAAATGCAGCTATGAGAACAGACCTCAAAATAGTAAGTGTCAACGGGAGATTCTGTCTTTTGGTTTTGGAACGTGTTTTTATGTCTCTCCAGTGACTCTTCTCTTCCAGTTCGGATATAATTAGTCAGGATGGGTGGGACGCAGAAATGTTGACGGAGGAAAACACATGCTTGTAGACATAACACACACACACAGACCAAAACACACGGTCACCATGCAATGCTTTTTCTTTCCAGTTTGCAGCCAATGAGTCCAAGGTGAGTGTGGTCCAGTACAGTGGATCCCAAGCACAGGAAGTGGTCCAGCTGGGCAGCACGGTGAACACCCTCGCCGACTTCAAACAGTGAGTTCACGTGCCTTCAAAGAACCAGCCAGGCTTGTTCTCTAACTGTACTGTACCACTGCTACAGAGGTTTCACTTCAGGGCTTCGTTTTCAAGTTACAAATGTTCTCTTTGTCTTAACTTTTCATCAGCCTAACAACATTTGAAGGAAGTCTGCAATGTTTTAATAATACATTCAGAATCATCCCAAGGGATGGCTTGTGGGCTCTCTTCATTATAAAATAAAGATGAGAGCATTACTCTTTAAATAACTTAAAACAGATTGGTGTCAATGATGTTGGGTCCTACAGGAGCAACCGTAGAAAAACATTCACTCATTCAGATATGTCGTCTGAACGCAGAACTTTTTTGGAAAGAAAGATGAATCTTGAAGTTCGTCATGAAACCTCCATGTTTTATTTTGTGTGTTTGTCTGTGTACAAACAGAAATGATAAAAGTGACTGTGCTGTTTGGAGGAAGTAATCATACATCTATTTATAGTGAAGTGAAGATTGAACCTTACCCAGAGCCGTTATCTGGAGTTTCAGGTTGAGGCATTCAGACATCCATACTGAAGACTGAATAATATTGGAAAGTTTTTGCTCCTTCTTCAAAATTGATCTACAGCCAACATGTGGGAATGAGTCATAGACGCGGCCTGGTTACAATACAAACACACTGCAGTTTTTTGTCATGGCTGAAAAACCACCAAACTGTGGATGAAGGCTTAAGTAGAGACAGAAAGAAGGCTTTGTTTGGATGTTTTCAAACACACTGATTCTATTTCTTCACCAACATTGATTTCCCTCACAGTTTAATAGATTTTTTTTTTTGTTTTAAATGAAGCAAGTGTCCAGTCTTGGCTGGAGTTTGACAGGGGCTAACCATTTCCCCCTGCTCACAGTCTTTGTGCTAAGCTAGGCTAAAACATATCCCACATTATGGAAGTTTAATGGATGATAAAAAAGATGATTTTCTTTAGTACTTCATGGTTAAACAGTTTATTTTCACATGTTCGGGCTTTTAATGTAAATGATTGATTTTTGATGATTCATGGTCAGCGTGTGTGTTTGTGTGTGTACAGGGCAGTGAAAGACTTGAACTGGTTGGCTGAGGCCACTTACACCGGCGAGGCTCTTGATTACGCTCTGAAAAACACGGTGAAGCTGATGACCCAGGAAAACCGCGTCGTTCTGGTTCTCACCGACGGACGCTCTGATATTACTAGGGACAGGATTCCCCTGAACGTGCTCTGTGGGAACAACGTCCGGGTGAGTAGAATACACATGGATAGACGCAGTAAATGCTCCTGCTAAACTAAAACCGATATACTAAACATAAGAACATCCCTCCTCCTCTTCAGGTGGGCGGTTTAGGAGTTAAAGACTACACAGGCCGTAATCCCAACCAGGAGCAGCTCGAGGACGTGATCTGTAAAAATGACCCAAAACCCGGCTTTTCTTTTGTCCTGGACAACTTTGCAGAGCTGCTCGATGACACTTTCCTGCAGAACCTCACAGAAAGCATCTGTAAAGGTAAACAAAGCAGGCATAAATGCAACAACATTGTGGGTAATTTGATGTGTCAAAGTTTTTTTTTATAAACTGCAATGAAACTGACTTTACCTGTGTTGTTCTCTCATTCAGATAAGAAGTGCCCGGACTACAAATGTCCCAGTAAGTCTGTTTTTCATCTTCAATAATAAGAACTATACATAGGGCTGTCCCCATACTAGTATCAGGATTGATACCAGCATTGGTATCGAACTCCAACACAGCCTAAAATGTGATTCCAGCCAGTCAGTCAGAAAATGCACTGATCTGATACCATAACCAAACAACCTCCAGAGAAATCAGCTGGTTACAGGTTAATTACTGTCTTACAAGAACAAACAGTGTAGTGCAAAGAGTTTAATGTTAGTCAACTCTGTTTAATTTCAATCAAATACGATACAATAAACTTTATTTTCCCCGAAAAACTTGTCTTGAAGTCCTCTGCTTCCACGTTTAGTTTCCAACAGAAGTATTAATAAAAAATAAAAAATGACATACAGTATAGCATATTACCCATATTGTAAATGCTCTGCATTATACATAAAATCTGATCAAAGACTTCGGATGTAGAGTTGAAAACTGTAAGCATCCCTTTGCTGTGAACTGGAAATGTTTAGATCCTTTTGAACAGTTTGGTGGTTGCTATCCGTCTTGTCTGTCATCTGTAGGATGAATGAAAACAGCTGGTGATCAGATTTATTATGTCTGTTTGTGTGTTGCAGTCAAGTTCTCCAGCAGTGCCGATGTCTTCATCATGATGGACAGCTCAGCCAGCGTGGGCCAAAAGAACTTTGAGATGAGCAAGTCGTTTGTCCGTCGCTTGTCCGAGCGTTTCCTGATGGCCGAGAAAGAAAGGGGAGCGACAGTCAGGGTGGGTCTGGGTCAGTACAGCCGAAGCGCCCGCGTTGAACAGACCTTGATCGACAACCTGGAACTGTTGTCTAATAAAACCATGGAAGCTACCTTCCAAAACGACGGCACCAACATGTTAGAGGCCATGGAGCTTGGGATGAAGAGTCTTCGAAGCCGTGGGGACGCATCTGGAGGCGGTAAGAAGCTGGTGCTGTTTTCTGATGGCAGGTCTCAGGCCATCACCCAGCCCTTGTTGGATAAGCGTGTTAAAGAGTTGTCGAGCGGAGGGGTGGAGCTCTTTGTGATCGCCGTTGGCAGCCAAGTCAATGAGGCCAACCTGCGCACCCTGGTGAGCAGGGGCCGTCCAGACGACATCACCTACGCCCAGCGCCACATGTTCCGTGTCCCAGACTACCCCTCTCTGCTCCGCGGGGTCTTCCACCAAACCGTCTCCCGCAGGGTTTCTTTGCCCTGAGCACAGGGACTCCAACAATAGGACCAACACGCTTTAGATTTTTAGTCCCGTTATAAATATTCAGGCTCACTCATTTACAATACACTGTTTGAGTATTTTTTTTTTAAGAAGAAATGTCACAAACGACAAATGATTGTGTGGCAGAAAAAATGGAAATGTCTATGAAATTCTTACTGGACTTTCTTACCCTGATCTTTGCCTCCAGGCAGACTATCTCAAGCAGGGATCATTAAAAGATAAACAGAGTGATGGTGCTAACCGAAACGACGCTTGAGTTTGGAGCTTGTTTTGACAGTTCACAGCTGGAAGGAATGGCTGCCTGCAGGGCAATGCTCAGGGTGAAAAAGTCCCACATCAGAAGCAGTCGTTTCAGTCCTGGAGAGCTGTCAGTATTGGCCACAAATAAATTCTCCCTTTTTTAATGGGGCTGGTTTCTTCTCAGGTATTCTGCATCCCTGTATCCCCTTGAGCCAGTCTAACCCGCACTTTGAGTTACTTTAAGTTCAACTAGTCTGGGTTCAAAATGGCTCATCAGGGCTAATCCCCGGTGTCTCTCCAGGACTGAAGCTCCTACTATTTGAAGGATTTGTGTTTAGGATTTAATGTGGACTCATTTATGTAGCTCTTACCACTCTTTCAAGTGGTGTCAGGTTTTGGGTGTCTCAGTTTTACTTATTAACAACAAAAGTTACCCTAACCCATATGTGAATCACAAACACACTAAGTGTTTGACGCTGGACCAAAAGGATTGTTAATCTGATAACTGTTTGTTTTAGGTTTTGTCCTCGTAAAGATAATTTAAAAGGTCAGTAAAACTTGGCGAAAACCTCAAACCCGACATCCCTTAAAAGTTTTATGCGATCATCAAACGGACAGCGAAAACAGGACATGACATCAGGCAGACTCAAACAAACCCGTCTGATCTTCACCTGGTACTAATGAGGACCCGCCAGCTGGACTCAATATGTGTAATTCTGTCTGTGTGTGTGTGTGTCTATCTGTGTGTGTGTGTGTGTCAGCACCTGTGTGTTCATCACGTACATGTATACGTGTGTTTGGAGGTGATTTTTTTTACGTGTGGCCTGGGGTGATTGTTCCATAAACAGTTGTGCTGGGGTCACTGGTTCACATGACAGAATGACAGAAACCTGCTCTTTAAGGGGCCTCTGTCAAACACTCTCACACACACAGAGACAGACAGACAGACACACACGCACACACAGACAGACAGACAGACACACACACACAGACACACAGACACACACACACACACACACACACACACACACACACACACACACACACACAGACAGACACACAGACACACACCTTTGTATTTCCTTAGTGAGGTAGGAAAACATCTGCTATGGTTAAAGGCTACAAAAGACACTAATAGGTCTCATAGCATGATTCCCTCATATTCACACACACACACAAACACACACACACACACAAAACAACGTAAACAAATATTACACACTTTAAGATCCATGGAGTGTAAGTTCCACACCTTTAGTTTTAATGTTGTCAGTGTCCCAGAGTCACTGTACTGTTGTTGTTATCTGTGGTGCTATTAGTCTCAGTGTATCAGCCATGTTTTAAAAGAAGATATTTTTACCTGAGGACTCAACCTCAGTAGTGATGTAAGAGCTCCTTCAATAAAGGTTGCCCCACCAAAATGTTTTGACTCGTGTTTGTCTGCGGTGTTGAAAAATGAAGCCAATGCGGAAGTGCAAAAAAAACTGCAGTTTCTCAAGTGTCCACTTGAGGCTGAATGAAAAAAGCCCCAGAAATCTTCAATTAAACAAACACCCTTTTTTACAGCAGAAATGTTCATTTGTGGTATCAACAGATCGTTCTTTATTCGTAAACAATGTACAGCCCGGTTATATTTGATTAAGCTTAAGATTTATTCATACATGTGCATAATTAGAGGTGTGGCTCTCTGCCAGGTGACTTAAGTCCCGCCTCAGCTCCACCTCGTTGTCTGCTACAAGATATATCAAAAGTTAGTTGAAGTCAGTATTTGCAATTTGGCCATCGCTGGGCTTCAAAACATGTCTTCTAAAATAACACGGCAAATGTCACTGAAACTACGTCCATGTTTTATAAAGTCTCTTTTGTCCAAACTCACAGATTTACAATACTTTAAGATGCATTTCATTGTTTGATGCATAAATACTCCTCTAATGGTCCTCTTTGAATTGCAGCTGACCAGGTGATTAAACATTAGAATACATTAACTCTTACCACATATAATAAGGCTAATTTAGTGATAGCAATAACGACCTGGCACAAGGCAGGTCTCAAATTTATGTTGACTTTTGTTAACTTGTATTGAAAAGAAGAAAATCGTGCACACTACTCTTGCTAAGGATCACCAATTTATTAGAAAAATCACAATGTTTCAGTCCCTCTGAACCTTTGTCAAGTGTGTTCACACTTGTGATTTTTCTAATAAATTGGTGATACTTAGCAAGAGTAGTGTGCAGGATTTTTTCTTTTCAAGTAATGGTTTGTCACCCTATACACAACTTCTTTGTGAGATAGTTGAATGAATTAACGCCTTCTTAAAAAACTTGACCATGTGTTAAAAGGTAATTAGAAAAAAATATCATTCCATCACTCTAAACAGTCACTTGAATCGGTATGAATTACAGTTCCTGCAAAGTTTCAGCACTTCAGCTCTGTTGTTCTGAGTTGGTGGGATGCTAATGTTAGCATTAAGCTTGCAGCAACACTTTGGTGCCTCCTGATGTGCCCAACTTCCGAGCTGAAACAACATTTTATGACTTGAATATTTGTGAATCTTATGTGAACACTAAATGAACTCCACAAAGAATGTTTGTTGAATTTTATGACTAAGAACTAAGCTAGTTTCTCTTTGTGGGAAGCAAATACAGTAATAGTTATAACCTAACGCTAGCATACTAATAACAAGTCGGCTAAATAATCTGAAATATGTAAATGAATTGTAGAGAATTAATTTTAACACTTCTCTTTCATCATTCATCTGCTTAATATAGAAACGTGTCTACTGAGCAAGAACTGTGCTAAAATGTTTTGTTCCAACTGATGAGCCAGCCTTTGAGCTTTGTCGTCGGCTACTATGTTGGGGTTAGCATTTAGCTCCACCACCTCTGTGCCAAAGTACAGTTACAAAACCCCAGAAAATCATGGTTATCAAAAGTTGTGTATGTCCACAACCTTTGTACTCTCCCAACCATCTGACAGTTTGACAATGTTGTCATATCCTCTGATGGAACAAATTACTTGGTCACCACTTAAAAAGAAAATGATAACCGTCACAGAAAAGGCATATTTTTTTTCTTTAACAAAAACGTATTCTGTGTCATTATTTGGTCCAGCAGTGTGATAGTGTGACCTATAAACAATTCCAAAGAAGAACCCATTATGTCAGCAAGTATCCGCCTGCTAAGATGCCCTTCAGCAACACATTTTCACAGTACCAGCATTCGGCCTCATGACCTCAGGGAAAGTGGGGCTAAAAGAATTCCTAGGTGTCAAAGGTCCCTGCAAACCTCTTTTTGTTGTAGTCTGAAAAACAGGATAAGCAGATTCCATATAGTCCAATGACAGACATTTGTTTAATTTTACATTTTGAACACTGAGACTTCAGCAGAAATTTAGAGGAACTATCCCAATTTGAGTTCCATTCCTGCTTTTTTTTTCTGCCCTTCTGATTCCGAACTAATATTTTATCTTCTGTCTGTGCATACTCGTGTTTGTGCATGTGTGTGTGCACATGATGTTGTCTATGATGTTTGATACTTCCTCCTGTGTCTCACTAATTTTTGGACGTCTGAAGCCTAAACTGTGTTTATCAGCTATCACATACCGCAGAGTCCACACCCGTGTGTGTTTATGTGTGTGTTTTTGTTTGTGTGTTTGTTTGCTTGTGCATGGGTGTGCCCACATGCATGGTGATGCATGTTTTTATGCATGATTTACAGCATGCGTGCATGTATTTCTGTTTGATTTGTGTGCATGTGGGAGCCTGTGTGTGCATTTGTGGACGGCTCCTCTGAAATTTGTCTTGGCTACTCTGAAGTTTTTCTTCCAGCGAATTTCCTCTTTCGTTATGTTTTCTGAAGCCGATTGGACCTTCCACTACCATCTTACTCCCAGACCTCGGCACAACCCTTTTTCCACTGAAATTCACTGGTAGTGTGACGTAAGTTTTGCACATGGACTTGACCCTGAGCATGCATGATGCGTGCACGGCCATGTGTGTATGTGTGTGTGATGCACTGAGGTAACTACTCCCAGCTGCCATGTCTGAACAGAGAGCACATCTGGAGGGAAGGAGGGGGAAAGACTCCAAAAAGAAGCAAAGGAAAAGAGGAGTAACTTTTAGCTTATCATAAGTTTAATGTAATATCCTGTTTATTTCACTTTAAATATAGCATCACAGATTCAGGAGATGCACTAGGAAACATCTGGAATATATTCTTCATCTGTTCTTTGCATGCCGTAGACTGCATGAACATGCATCTGCTCATCAATGTTTGGATTTGTGCATTTGTATTTGCATGCACATTGATTTGATTGAAGCCTCTGTCCTTGTGCATGTTTGCATGTGAAGTGGTTGAGCCGATGCTTGCGTGGGATTTTTCTGTGTAACACTGAGAGAAAAGTTGCAGAGACGTTGGGAGACTTGAGCTGTTTATGGTTCTGGAACTGATTACTCAGAAATCCCCCCAGACTGAATTGCTCTTTTAGTCCATGTGAAAGAAATAAAGAAAAAAATAAAGAGTGAAAAAGTGTGTGAGAGAGAACCAGAGAGAGAGCAGAGACTGGTTTACTCTTTTTGGGGAGGGAGGTCATTCCTATTCGTTGAGTCACACTTTTAAGAGAGACCAGAATCACTCCAACTCCATCTCCCCCACCTCCTCTTCACATCACATGCACACACACACACACACACACACACAATGCTCCAGTCTTCTCCTCTTCTCTTTTTAAGGAAAAACCCATCCCAAGCCAAGACAGAGAGAAGAGCTTCATAGAGTAATAACTCTGGTCAGCAGCTGCCTTTCTCCTCCTCCTCCTCCATTTCTTTCTCATCTGCACTTAGTCAAAAAAAGACTGCTGTAACATCTCCAACAACCTCCAAACTGACCCGCGATACATTCAGATTAAACCAAATTATTAAGAAGAGCGACTAAAACTTAATAAAATGCAACTGCCAGAGAAATCCTTCTCACCAAAAGCTCCTTTGAGTAAAAATATGGATTCCCCCTTAGTTATCAACAGGACCCTTTATACTTTCTCCCTCTCCTGTAAGGGATGCATGGAAAAGCTTGTTCCTCCTGTGTCCTAGCCTGGATATCACATTAGTGGCAGTGCACTGGCTGCTCTGCAGGACACATCAGAAACTTCACGCTGATTGTACTCTCTAACATACATGATCAGAATCAATGACTTAAAAAGAAATATGCTTTACATTCCCACAGTGTAAATGTCAATGCAGATGTGTTCAGGGTGGGGGTAAATCTTCTAAAAGCGGAGACCTCCCACAATGTGCACAAACACTTCAACACATACAAATAGGCAAATGTGCAGCTGCAGCACCTACATGGTTATAAACATAAGGAGCAGACTTATGGACAGTCTGTCAGTGTTTACAGCGAGTGTAAACTCCTCTCACTCTGCCTACTAATTGTAACCAGACCACTAGTCACAGGCCAGGGCCGTTTGTGTTTATGACTGAGAGGGGGCTAAGTCTGCTCTTTATCCTGTTCTATTTCATTCTTACCCACCACATGTATGAGATTATGTGAAACCTCCTGAATGCTCTTTGTGAGGGACATGAAAGCTCAGTGTGTCCCCAGGGTGGCTTCATCTGTTCCTCTGAGGGCCACATCTGCAGTCAAATTAGTTATATCTCTTGAAAATAATCGGACATTAAAATCTGTGCCTGGAGTTTTCGAGGGGGGGGGGATTTATTATTTTTTTTATTGTAAACTCCAGCTGCGCTTTGGCATCCTCTTTTACTGCTGCTTGGTACTAATGCTGGTAAGATATACAGTATAGGGACACGGGCACACGCGTGCGCGCGCACAATGGTTCCGCGTGCGGAGCCATGGCGCCTCCAAGCGGACAAGAGTGAGCACTGGGGTGCGTCCCGCGCGTGCAGGAGGAGGGATCAGAGCTCGTTGCTGGAACTGGACCGGGACAGGAGAGCGAGCGGACGGCTCTTCTGAGGGAAGTAAACGCGCATCCAGGGCTATATTTCCCATTTTCTTCCGCCTCTAGACCCCTTTTCTTTCTAGGCTTTTCCTTCTGCTGAGATGAGGAGATAATCCACAGAGGACCAGCTACTCACGAAGTTTAGAAGTTGACGGAAAGTATTCGGGTAAGGAGAACTTTTACGCACAACAATGTGCCAATGTGTCTTCCACTCTCTTCATCTTGCTATTTCCAAATATATGTCTGTGTCTGTCTCTTAATCTCTCTGTCTCTATTTTGGTCTCTTTGCATGTCTTAAAATTTACTCTCAACTACACCCACTTAAATTGGGACTTTTTTCCCAGTCACATTCAACTTTTAATACACAACTGCTTCGAATTCCCTCCAGAAAGAGGCCCTCTCAGAACGCGGGCTTTACAGGGCTTTTATCTGCATATTATCTGCATCATATCTACCTGTAGTGATGAAAAGTTAAGAGGACTCGCTCGTTCCCCTGTTCAGAGCAGAGGGAGCGGAGTGGGAACATCTGCAGGAGCGAGTCTCTCCGCAGCTCACAGCTGTCCTGTCTGTCCGCTGGAGGGAGCCACAGCGGAGACCAAGTCTGCTGGTTGGTTTACAGTTTAGATGTTTTCAGGAAAAACTCAAGTAATGAGTCTGTAATGCAGACTCTGTATCCATTGTATTCCTTATTGCGACTGGAAAATGAACTGGGCAGGTCTGAGTTGGCTATACGAGTTCTAATTTGTTGTGACAACTTTGCAACAAACAAAAAAAAAGGTAAGAATAAATGAAAGGCGGATTGCTGAACTGGTACAATGAAACAAATTAAAAAGAAGGTTATATGTGTGTATATTAGCACTGCTGTGATTACCTCAGCACTCTGTCTGCAGCTTCATGCCTATGACCGAACATCAGAAGTGCTGATACGCAATGCAACATCACTCCTCTTGTGTGGAATTGCTTAAATAGTATCTGTGCCTCTTCACAAAGAAATAGATGGTTGTTACTTACAATAATATTTTTAGCTTGTAGATGGTCCTGTGGTGGACGCTTGTAAAGTTGCCATTTTGAATTTAATTTAAAGTGAAATATAAATAAAATAAATCAGCATTGTACCAGCAGCAGGCCTTGTTAACATGTTGCAGTCAGTTACCCTCTGGAGACTAACTTACTGCACAAATTGAGGCGCTGGATTATAGTGGGCACTGCCCCGAGCCTGGACTCTGCAGGGGCCCTGAAGGTCTTATGTGAAGTGTGTGTCATTGGCTGTTTTTTTTAGTTATATGGTCAATCATCAAATATTTGTTTTCGAAGATACACACTGATATGACATCAACATCAATTCTGAGGCAGGTCCTGCATGATTAGCTCACCTGTTCAAATGCCACATGTTCCTGTAATTACTAACACGGGTCAATGTGAGAGGGCCCCCTGATGGGCTAACACAGTCATGACAGTTAGTATGACCCTGGCTAACTGCAGAAAAATAAGAAGCCTCTGGAGGGCAGCAGACTGAGGCCTGACAATTTTTTTTTTTAATTTGATTAATGAACTTTTTGTAGTACCTTAAGAGCAAGTCCTCAACAGAAAGAGAAAAAAACCTAAAACAAGGAGAAGTGATCATGAGGTCATAGTGATCAGAATATGAAGGCACACTTTGCAAAAGTGGCAAAAGTGAGATATTTCTTGTGATGCTGCATAAGTCCTGTCAAATCTTTTGGTATTGAACAACATTTCAGTTTACTATATTCATGCAGCACCCTGCTCCTTTTTGTCTCACCTGAAATAATGCTTGTTAAATGATCTTTACTTGAAGGATGATGTGGTCAAAGAGATTTTGTTAGTTTACTTAGCCAGAACTGAATTGCATTTGTTCAAACAATGAGTCCTTCAAAAAGTGAAGTGTGTCGAGATCTGGTTGAACTAAATAAACTTTTAGCGATCATCACTGACGTTTGGCAGCCTGTAAAATCCTGTGTCCATTTTTAAAATCAAGCAAATGTCAGCCTATGTTGATATACGTCACTTCTGCTTGTTTTTTTTAATTTTGCATTTCCACCATGAAATACAAAAAAAAAGACAAGTTTCGTTTAATTCATAACATGCTTCTAAACCTATTACATAACTCTCTGGACGCCATTTTGTTCCCCGGGCAGAAGTCAGTTTCTTCTTATGATTCCTTCAAATTGATACCAGATGCAGAATGTACATGAGGAAATAGGTTTAAGTTATTCTGCAAATATTTTGTCAATAAAAAGGGTCTTAAAGAAACACATCATACACAATCAAGACTAGTGCCATCGGCTCTGTAATGACAAATCTTTGACCAAAATGTCTGAATATTTTCAACAAACAAGTGGAGAATGGACCTGTTTCTTAACAAAATATATTGTTTCTATACCCGTAAACCCAACAGTAAAATGATTGACCAAATGACCAGCAGGTGGCAGTGTGTACAAGGAAAAAAATGTCTATCATTCAACAAGCAGCCCTTTTTTTGGAAACCAAAAATAAAACAAAAATTGCAACACAAGCATGAAGTCAACATTGTCTAAATGAAAGCACAGCGTTGCCTTTTTTGCCCAATTTTTTGCACCACACCAGCGACAGGCTATTTCATTTTTTAATGATTTAAAGATAAGCACTTGTTGTGCTTGTTTCATTAGTTTAGGAGGACTACATGTGAGTACTAATTTCTCTTTATTGATTTGAAGGCATAAACTGAAGATTAAAAAGCATATCCTTGTGTCAGTTGTGTGTTTTTGTCTTTTTGTGTGTCAGACAGGAGAAGAGGAAGATGCTGGGGTTAAAGGTCGTCGCGCTCTGTCTTCTTTTCGGAGCCCTGACTCACGGCCAAACAGAGTGCAGGAGTAAGATACTGAACCCTTGTTGCTTTAAAGCCACAGTAACATGTCATGTTAATGATATATTTGGTCTGGTTTAAACTCTTTTGTGGTTTTAAATGTGTGTGCATGTGTGTGTGCATGTGTGTGTATTCCTCCAGAGAAGAATGACTGTCCCATAGACGTGTACTTCACCATCGACACATCAGAGACAATCGCCCTGCAGGAGTCTCCGCCTGGATCGCTGGTGGAGAGCATCAAGGTTCCCTCATTATCTGCATCTCTATGAGTTAAAACATCAAAACAAACTTTTATAGTGTCATCATGTCCGTGTTGTATGACGTTTTGTTGTCTTCTTGTAGCAATTTGTAAAGCGGTTTGTGCAACGTTTGGAAGATGTCGAGTATAAAGGAGCTGTGAGGATCAGCTGGAATATCGGAGGTCTGCACTTCTCTCAGAGACAGGAGGTGTTCAGTCCCATTGGGCCCAAGGCTGATTTCATTACTGTGAGTACCACACACATGTGCACAGGTTCTGCTCGTATGTCCCTCGGTTTTTGGATGGAGAGTGCTCACCTGTGACTGCACCATGAGGAGTTTTATATGCAGACAAAAGGCAAAGCGATGGAGAGTGTTAAGCTGTGGCTTATAGCTTCAGCACTGATTACTGTTTTTATAATTGTTTTTTTCTGAAAGACTATGGTTCTCAAAATGTTTACGATACCACACAATAAACTTTATTGTCCTCTTGGGGAAATTTGTTTTGGACTCAAAGTGCTGCCAAACATTCAGTTGCTTCCATTCAAATCAAAAAAATCAAAACAATAGAAAAACCACATCCACACATAAACATAAGGGCACAAACCAATGCAGAACAACACAACATATATTGTACATTACCCATATTGCATGCTTTGAGTAAGCATGAGAGATAAAGTAACAAAGGTAAGAAAAATATAAAAAGCCTACAGGGACACCATGACACTATTGCACAACCCACACAGCCTTATGAAACATTATGAAACAGCCTTATGAAACATTATAACGTTACTGATGTGGGAACAAGAGTGGTTTAATACTTTCAGATACCATGTGTTTTAAGACAATACTTTCTCAATTATTTTAATAATAGCATTATATAGTTTGAAAAAGTAGCAAAGCTTAAAAAAAGATACAGATTTTTTTAATCATCCACTGTCAAAAGTGAAGGAGAGAGCAGTGCACAAGTTTGCAGAAGTTTTCCTTCAGTTCTTGGTAATTAAAGACAAAAATGACCTAATATTGTGCCTAGGATTTGTATTTTTGTTGCAGTCCTATAGAAATGGGTTGTTTGAATTTTACGAGAATGTTATCGAAGTTTTAAACTTTAAGGTATTGTGAGGACCCTAGAGACTCATTGTCACTATAGCAACCAGGGCTGTGAAAAATCAGCTCAGGTACAGCTGTGGGCCTCAACAACCTGGAAATGTTCAACCGTTTCTCATACAGTCTGTAATGCAGATCAAAAAATGGTATCTTGTGGCTTGGCTTTGGTTTAAAATGTAAAGACTACTCACAAATTTCCTAATTTGATTCTGACTACGAATTTTGTGGCACCCCTTCCCCAACACCATAAAAGAGCCTAAAAATTACTTTTTTACCTAAAAAATAACATTTATACAAATTCAGACGGAACAAATCAGAGGAAGTGCTTTTTGCCAGTCTCACTTTTAATAAAAGGTTGTTGATCATAAACTTCATGTATGTGGTCCCATGTATTTTTGTTTCTTGAAATTATTCAGTAATTAGCACAAAATGAAACAGTTACCTCTGGGACCCTCACGTTTTCCAATCCCTTTGCAGTTTCTGTCTTTTTGTGATCTGTCATCTCTATGTTCTTGTCATATATTCAGCGTCTGGATGGAATCCGTTACCTGGGTAAGGGCACCTACATCGATTGCGCCCTCACCAACATGACCCAGGAAATGATGCGCTCCCCCACATCCCAACGTGCCCTCCGGTTTGCCGTGGTCATCACTGACGGCCACGTGACTGGAAACCCATGTGGAGGCATCAAAGTGGCAGCAGAGAGGGCTCGAGACGAGGGCATCCGGTTGTTTTCTGTGGCGGCATCAAAGAACATCGAAGAGACGGGGATGAGAGAGATCGCCAACTCGCCTGCGACAGTCTACAGGGACGAGTTCTTGGCTGTGGATCTGAGCCAGGGAAGAGCAGTCATTCATGATCAAACCATCGATCGCATCATCCAGACCATGGTAACAAGCACTCGGACACACAGACGCCAAGGACTTTATACAAAGATGGACAATGTGACAGCTTCCTAAAAATGAGGCCAAAACATTTGGACCTTCTACTGCTCATTGGCTGCAGTGTGTGTCATAAACTCTGCCTTCTCTATGTTAAGAAATGGGAGATAATTCATTTTAGAAAATTAAAATACACATCAAATCAGCTTTATATACTTTATCTCATGAATGTAAGTTATTATCAGGTTGATTTGTGTCCAAGTGTTAATCTTTCTGACAAGTTTGGTTTTAGTTTTTGGAAACATTAAAAAGGGATCATGATTTAAATTCTAACATAAACAAACTTGAACATAAAGAACACTCACACAAGAGTCATAGACCTTTAATAACCGTGGTGTCTGCTTTACAACAACAACAACAACAACAACACAAGAATCTTTTCTGCGGTTGACTGTAGCGACCTGAGGGGTCTTTATAGTTTGATCTGGTTATCAGATGGGGCGGGAGGTCAATACCTAAGCTCAACCAGTTGATTACCAGACTCTGGCTCCATATGTGCAACGTGTTAGAGGGGGTATTTGGCTTCACTTTTGTGCAACAAGAGGAGGTGGAGACACGCTGTCTGTCTTTATATACAGTCACTGACAGAAACACAGAAAAATATGAAGTATGGTCAAAGACTGTTCTGCTCACACTTTGTTTCTTCTGTCTTTACAGCAACATTTGGCGTACGTAGAGGTAAGAATTCACACAACACTAAAAGATTTAAAGATTCATGTTTCAGACTGTCATCTGACTGTTGTTCTTTGTTTTCTGTATTTCTCAGTGTTACAGTGTGTCCTGTCTGGAGACACCAGGACCCGACGGTCCAAAAGGCCACAGAGGACAAAAAGTGAGGCTCACAAACACAAACACACACGACAGAATTTGCATAATTGTCACTGTCACCCTCTCATATATTTTCTTTAATTAACTTGCTTTGTGCAGGGAGCTAAAGGAGACAACGGAGATCCAGGCGTGAAAGGAGAAAGAGGTCGCCCTGGAGACCCTGGTATCGAGGGTCCTATCGGTCAGCCTGGTGTCAAAGTAAGACACTGATTGTTTACATAGTTCACATATCGTACATTATCCAACAATACAAATAGGAATTCGATTTTTGTCCCAATAAATATTAACTATTTTCTTGTCTCTTTTTCCTGTCTCTAGGGAGAACCAGGTCTCAAAGGAGACAAGGTAAGATGTCACTTTACCAATAAAGTTTTAGAAAACTGTGTTAAGTGCTGAAATTTGAATGAAGTTATTATGTTTGTAGATAGATATGATCATACATTAAATGACCATACATCTTCTGTCTGTCCACAGGGGGAGATTGGAGCTCAGGGGAAAAAGGTAGGTCTTTGGCTGTAACTGTAATTTATTCCAACCAGATAAGAAGTTATCATCATTTTGTCAAGGGATTGGTCTTACTCTTCTCACTGGTCTGGTTTTTGTCATCAGGGTGTAGGTGGTATCCCAGGACGCAATGGCACAGATGGACAGAAGGTGGGTGCTGCAATGAAACTGAATTCTGTTTTTACAGTTTAAGGAAACTAAACTCACCAACAATCATAATCCAAAAAGTAACAGTCGAGAATGACTGAAGAAAAACTCGCTCTTCAGCCCTTTAGTCATCTCAACTCTGTCTTCCCCATATTTCGTGTCCGTCTTCATTGTCCAAAAGCAATAGGCCGCAAATAGTTTTAGAATAAAATAATACCTTCAAAACATCTTGTTTGTCAGCATGTGGGTGGCATTAAGTTGTCAATCAGTGTAAAATATTTGTTGTGAATGAAAACTTAAAGATATAACATGCAAAATGTAATACAGCAGAAATCAAATATATCCTAACTAAATATATCGGTGAGAAAGAAAGTCCATCTCACTCTGGGATTATTGGTTTAAACTCTGCATTCATACAGGACAGGATGGTGTTTCCATCATCTTGTTTTTGTTTCAGAAGCTAACGCATTTTTCATTCACGTGAACGCCTCCCTGTCCGACCGTAAGCCCTGCCACCACATGGTGGAAGAGAGACAGCCCCGCCCACTTAGGGTTGGTGATTGTAGGTGCATAATGGCGTTTCATCCCAAGAGAACAATTCATGGAGAACCAAGAGACTTTCTGTTTTTGTTTTTTGTTTAAAGTACTTCAAATAAGTAAGAACAGAATCAACTTTGGGTGCATATTTGATTGGAGATCAGTAGTAGATCAGTAGAAATGACTGCACTCGGTTGGAACTCTAAGGGAGGGGTGGGGGAGGAGGGGAAGTGGTGTGCTGAAGGGACAGCTTTGTTTTGGTTTGAGAGACTGGGGCTAAAAAGCAACATCTACTGTACGTATACTCTAAAAGTTCTTTATTATACCTTTAAAAACCTTTAATGAAATGGAAACTGTATGATACTTCTTTGATTAAATATCTTCTCTTCTTCACTGCAGGGTAAAATTGGACGTATTGGTGCTCCTGGCTGCAAAGGAGATCCGGGCGACAGAGTATGATTGATTGTCATTTCTTTGTGAAATTATAAGAAGTCTCAAGATTGTGTTGTGTTATTGTGTATTTATGGTGTGTGTTCGATGCTTTGCAGGGTCCTGATGGTCATCCCGGTGACGTTGGTGAACGCGGTCCCCCTGGAACTGACGGAGAGAAGGTATTCACATCTTCTCTTTCCTTAAAGTTAATTGAATCAGCCATCAAACCCCTGCTTAAATTATGTATTACTCATTTTGTGTTTTGTCTTCAGGGTGATTCTGGTCGTCCTGGAAGATCTGGTCCACCCGGCCTGGCTGGAGAGGCTGGACCAAAGGTACATCTGAACACAAAAGGTTTTGGTCATGTTAAATTATTCTTTTCACAAGTTGGAGGTGAACGGCTAAACTCTTGTTGCTTCTTCAACAGGGAGAGAGAGGAAGTCCTGGCTCACCTGGCATCCCTGGACAGAAAGGAAACCCTGTAAGACTCATTGCCACGGACAGAAAAAAACATTCAAACACACTCTCATGCGAATGCATCGTCAAACTCACCTGTTTGTTGTTTCTCGTAGGGAACCCCTGGACTCCAAGGAGCCAGAGGAGAGCCGGTAAGATTTACACAATAACTTCTGTTTCACTTCAGTCTTTTATTGACTTTATGTTGAATGCCTTATTGTTCTTGTCCTCTAGGGGAGAAGAGGAGACTACGGGCCAAAGGGGGCTCAAGGGCCAGACGGTGTTAAGGGAGAAAGGGTACGAGTATTAGCACAACACCACACAAGTGTAAAACATTTCTATGTTCTAGACTTCTTGCCTTGGCTTCTATTATTTCATTTATTCAGACATATTATTCCACCACCAGGCGTCTCAACTTTTTTTGTGTGTCGCAGGGTGAAAATGGGCCAGAGGGTACAAGAGGACTTCCAGGTGAATCAGGAAACAAAGGAACAAAGGTGAGAAGACCCACTTTTAACTTTAAATTGCTCATATAAACATAATCAAATCTTGAATCTTTTTAATCTGCCTCTTGTTGTTGCACCTGCCGTTTACTTTCTCTCATCTTAACAGGGAGACAACGGTCTGAACGGCCCCAGAGGACCACCGGGGGCACCAGGGGAGCCTGGGAAAAATGTGAGTGAAAAATGAGAGAGCAAATATGGCAAATGTACACACATTCTTTACTGAAGAAAAACTGATGAAACTTGTTGAAAAACAACTTTGGTAAAAAGAAGTACTCACTGAACTTCTTAACTTGGTTAAAATGTAGAAGTACATCCTCGAATCTGAACTCACAGTGTAGAAGTAGGACAATCAATAATTCCCCTCAAATAGATTTAAACATTGTAGCCTGTCTAAAAAAAACGAAGGAACAAAAAACTTAAATATTTGAGTTAAAAATGGACTGGGTTAAAGGAAGAGTTGTCAGCAAAACTAAATAATAAGTAAACTACAGATTCTTGACTATTCTACTGAGGAACAGTAACATCAAAGATGCATTACCTTTGCCAGCTTACATTAACACTGTCTCTGTTATAGGGTACCAGAGGTGACCCTGGTGATGCTGGACCAAGAGGAGAACCTGGACAAGCTGGACCAAAGGTATGTTTCTCCATAAATCTGGATAATTATTAACATCTTCATTGGTTTCAGTCAGCATGCCTTTGTCTTGACTGTATTTCTTATGTTTCTATTCAGGGAGACAATGGAAGACCTGGTTTTAGCTATCCTGGACCCAGAGGATCATCGGTAACGCACACACAAACATTCAGTCATTTTACATTTGCTACCTAGAGTGACAGAATTAGCTAACAAGAATTGTGTCTGCTTTTGTACAGGGTGACAGAGGAGAGGGTGGCAACCGTGGACCTCGTGGAAGCAGAGGAGACTGTGGTCAGAAGGGCGATCCGGGAAAAAAGGGAACTCCAGGAGAGGCAGTAAGCAACTAACTGCTAACACTGAAGCAAAAGGTGTCTGTTTCAGAGCATTAAGGCTATTTGTTTGCTTCTGAAAGGGTGAGCCAGGACCTCAGGGTGAACCAGGCTTGAGAGGACCAAGAGGAGACGGTGGGCGTGATGTAAGTACTGTGAATAAAAACTAAAAACATTTGCTTTCCTAGCTACTGACATACTGCAGATGGAGAAACTACATAGTTCCATTAAGCTAGAAAAGTCAAACTAGGCTGCAGCTTTAATTTGTTTACTTGTTGCCAATTAGCATTATCTCCAGGACAAACCATGAGAGGAAAGCTGTGATTTTTTGTCTTTTGGTCCTTCACAGGGAGATCCTGGTCCTGAGGGAGACCCCGGCCTCACAGTGAGAACATTTCATCTAATCATTTTTTTTTTTTTACTGACACATCAACAGTGCAAAAGATGAATGACATGATGATGTGTTTTTTTTCTGCAGGAATGCGATGTCATGAACTACATCAGGGAAACTTGCGGCTGCTGTGGTGAGTTTGGTTACCATTGTCTTTGCACCATAGACTGTATAAAACATGGACAATGTCTAATGGTGGTGGCCACCATATTGGAGGCTCTTCCTCCACCCAACTTTCGGTGAATCTAGAAACTGGCAAAGAGGTGCAGAAAGGAAAACTTCTCTCACAACAATTAAGCACCGAGCTAAACAACAGGCGTCTACTGAACTAGCCATCAGAGACCCAGGGGCAGCTCATGTTAGCTCTGCAGACCAAGGAGGAGCCACTCCATCCAAACAAACAGGGGAAAAGCCAACAAATGATCAATGTATGAGAAATCTATGTTAGACACAGACAACGATATCTAGACTTCTTGAAAGGTCTGTCAATAAATGACACTGTAAAGTATATCATTTGACAAATATTCAGATGAAAAATATCTCCTAATGTAACCGAACACCACAAACACAGCCAAGAGTTTATGGTTATGCAACTTAAGTTGGCTGAGGTTATAGACAGCCACCACCAATGAGCTATTACTGAAAACCAAGTCCCTATTTATGCAAATATTTAAATCTTAGTAAAAGTTAAATGGTTAAGTAAAAAAAAAATATCCAAATGTAGTTGACAGAAATAAAGAAATGTAAATTTGCAAAAGCATACGTTGCCTTTTGGTAAATTACTCACTTTTAAAGCCAGCCTCAAGAGGTCTGGTGAGGAACTGCAGTTTTTGCCATGTATTGGCACTTGTATGTGATAGTAAGTGTAAGATTCTCACATTTGTGTTTTTGTCTGCAGACTGTGAGAAACGCTGTGGAGCCCTGGATATTGTGTTTGTGATCGACAGCTCAGAGTCGGTGGGTCTGACCAACTTCACCCTGGAGAAGAACTTTGTCATCAACACCGTCAACAGACTAGGATCTCTGGCCAAAGACTCACAGTCAGACACAGGTGGACATGCCTTGTTCATAAACATGCTCGTGATTTCAGACTTATTTTAGAATAATGTAACAAGGTGGCTTTGAGCTTGGTTTAAACTTGTCTTGTGTTCACAGGCACCAGAGTTGGAGTTGTTCAGTACAGTCACAGTGGAACCTTCCAGGCCATCAGACTTGACGACCCCAAGATCGATTCACTGTCTGCTTTTAAGGTCTCACACAGAAACACACACCAACGCACATGCAGCTTTGAAGAGTATTTTTAGAGTTCAGCACAGACCGAACTTTTCTCTTGTGTCCAGATGTTTTTGGATGAATCATAGCTAATGTCCTCTCAGATCACATGTGCTGCCTGCCTCACACATTTAGTCATCACAAGTCTACATCTTATGATTTGTAACTGACCTGCACAAAAAAACATTTCAGTGTAGTCAGAGCTTGTTACAGCTTTTTTTTCTGTGAAATAAACCTTCTATGTTCTCACACAAAAAACCCAACTAAAAACACATTTAGTCAGCCCATTCTACTGGGAAACATGAATCTTAACCATCATGAATGGGGCACTATAGTTTTGCGTCGAGTCATTCCCACTTTCTCGCTCATGCTGCCTTTAAATACAATCTTTACTCCAGTGGTTACCACAATGGAATTTGTGTACAAGATTGACTTGGCACCAAGTAGCGGAGTCATGACAACACAGCTGCTAGCCAATGACAAAATACCACTCCAAAAGCATGCAAGACTAACCTGCGGGTAACAAGATTGCAAGAAATGCTCAGTCATATTTCACTTAATACAACTTAACACAAGATTACAATTTCAAACCTTAGCATCCACCACAAAAATGTAGCTTTAGTGCCTTCTGTTATTTCTTAAAATGTCCTCAAAGAAGTCACAGCTCTAGAAGGGGATGTTCATTTGGTTTCTTCTACTACACCTGGCAAAACACCATATGTGTAGGCTAGTAATCAGCAGCTCAAAGTAGTATATGGCAAATTTATTATTACAAATTTTTGCGTAACATTTCTTCATTTTAAGATATACATTTGCATTACAAACCATTCGACTTTTGAGAAAATCGCAGCAGACAAAAAATAATTGTTAACATTTAGAGACTTTAGCTACAGCTTGCTGAAAAGCTATATCTCTGCCAATGCTAATATGCTAATGTAACCTCAATGTTTGTTACTCAATTGATTATTTTCACTATCATACAAGCATTTATTGTTTAACGAGCCCAAATGAATGATTGATGTTCGGTTCGACATACGCTAGAAGAGAACTGTTAATCATAATTTAAAAGATTACATTTGCAAATGTCTGTTATAAATGCTACAAACGGTTTACTAATTTTACTTAAGCCCAATTTACAGCCATGATACTTTTCACATTAGTAACCCAAATCCTCAAAATGGCCACAGTGTTCCTAAGATAAGTTTAAAGCACTTTTGAATAATGTTAGAAGGCCTCTCCTCTGTGTTCATACTGAGTATAAACCTCAGGTCATGCACATCACTCACCAGCTGTAACCTTCTCCACTTCCCAGGAAGCAGTGAAGCGGTTGGAGTGGATCGCTGGAGGAACATGGACTCCCTCTGCTCTGAAGTACGCCTACGACAACCTGATCAGGGACAGCCGCAGAGCCAAAGCCAACGTGACTGTGGTCGTTATCACTGACGGACGCTTCGACCCCAGAGATGACGACTCGCTGCTCACCTACCTGTGCAGGTGCCTCACACTGGAGATTCATGATGAGATAAAGAATGAACGTTTGGGGAGAAGAAGAAGTTTTATCTAGTTTTTTTTTAATCTGTGTTTACCTGTTCATGTGAGCAGTGACCCCAGCGTTGATGTGAGTGCCATCGGTATCGGAGACATGTTCGACCAGATCGAGGAGAACGAGATTCTGAAGAGCATCTCCTGCCAAAAGGACAGCAGGGTGCTGGGCATGAGACGCTTTTCAGACCTGGTAGCTGAGGAGTTCATTGACAAGATTGAACATGTTCTTTGCCCAGGTACTCCTATCACAGAAACACACAACACGGACTGTAGGATCATCTGGTCGACTATTTGTCCCACGTCATTTTTCTCTGACATTCTGTCTTTATCTTTGATTTAGATCCTGTCATCGTTTGCCCTGAACTGCCATGTAAATCAGGTAAGACCCTAACACTCAATGGATCTCTTACTACTCTCTTTTATGATTTCATTCTGTTTCAGCCTGGCTAAATCTCATGTTAGATTGTATAACAGTGTTTGTAAAAAGTGTCCTATATCAGGGATATGTGTCAAACGAATTCAATATTTTTCCTAAATGGTTTGTCCCTTTTTCTTCATCTTACCATAACACCATCAACCACCTGACATCTTTTTAACCAAAAGCAACAAGGCCTTTGAGGAAAGACTGTCCCTTTATGTGCACACCACTAAATATGCGTCTTTAGATGTACCTGAAGATTCCTTGGTACTTGTAACTTGTTTGTCTGCAGGATATTAGGTCTTTACTCTATGTTAAGTATAACACAGTATCCTAAGTTTTCGAGTATCACATTACGTAATATCAGACTTACTTATTACTTTGTGTACACAACAAATAGGCTAAAATTATCTTCTCTAGCAGCATATAAACAAACGATGTACCTACCTACTGTCTAAGACTTAACCACTAAAGCAAAAGATGTATGAGTTTATGGTCCTCCCACATAGATATATATATATATATATATATATATATATATATATATATGTATATATACATATAATAGCTATTCAATATTTAACAGTCATAGAAATAGTCCCTGTTTACTTACAAGAAACTTCCAGCTTTTTCTAATCTCCAGCAAACAGCTGCCACCTTATTAAAGGTTTTGTTGTTCATTAAACAGGTAACATGTAAATCCTGAGATCACAGGTGAAATGAAATTACAGGTATTAATAGAGACAGGATATCATGGTGAGTGAGTGTTCATGCTTAGGGTATTGCCTAACCAAAAATCTGTTGACCTAAATGAAGACAAACCGTAGAACTTGCAATTATGAGTCATCAGTGTACGTCCGGCCTCTTTAGCCACGTTTCCACCAACAGCCGGGTTTGGTTCAGTACAGTTTGGTACAGTTTGGTACGTGTAACCTTGAACTTGCTTGCGTTTCCACGGTCAACAGTCCCCTTATTTGGTAAGTGGAGTGTAAGCCAGATGGAGATAGCCGCGTCAGCTATGTAATAGTGTGACATCATAGCAGCCCAACACAGTGTAGCCCGCTATTAATGAAGTTAAACGCTCAAGAAGAACGAGACACAGTAAACAAAGGGACCTTTAGGGTTGGATCAGTACCCTTGGCACCCTAACAGACAGGTACCAAAAAAGTAGGACGGTACGGAGCCCTTATTTTGGTACCATTTACAACTTTTGACGGTGGAAACGCCAATGAATGGCTACCGTACCGAACCGAACTGAACCGGACCACTTGGTGGAAACGAGGCTTTTGTTGGATTTGTGATGCGTCGTGTCAGTGGGATTCTGCCCACACTGTTGTTCCGCCCACTTCTTTCAGGAGGGGGTGTCACTGCGGAGCAAGCCCCTTCCTCCTGGAAGGCACTGTCTGAGGAAGGCAACCCCTCGTTGGTCCCCACCTCTTTGGAGGGCGTGGCCAGCCTGCTGAACGGCCTGAGTGAGCAGCAGTATGGGGTTGGCGTAGCAACCATGGCGTACACAGCCCAGAGAGCCAAACTCGCCGAGGGATCAGACAGGCAACAGTGGACCGAGCTGTTCATCGACTCCTTCAAATATGTCTATGGAGACATATTGGGAGACCCAGAAAAAGCCTTGGGACTCTGCTAATGCTAACATGCTATACATGCTACCTCGCCATAGTGGACGCCAATTACTAATGAGCTTATTGCTGGACATTGAATAGATTTTATTCAACTACAGGGCATTTTTTAACTCTACAGGTGCAATAATCTCCTGGGCTGATGCAAAAGAAAGTTGCATGATATTAATCTGGTCCTATGCTAACATTACAGAGCAGCATTCATCTCTGTTATTGTATATGATGGATGGGACAAATTCAAATAGTGGATTAATGATTCTCCCTCTTGTCCAAGAATATTTCTGAATTAATGTCCATGGAGCTGTTTGTGGGGAATGTATTCCTGTTGTAATGATGATACAGATCACTTGTTCCATCTTAGAGCAGATGACTTTTTCCCATTCAAATGGAAAGTGGATGTCATCCATTTGTTGGAGGCTGATTGGTGTTTAAGGCCATTGAAGTTGCTTCTGTGCGAGAACAGTGGCTCTTTGTTGAAGCTTCATTTCCACTGTGAATCAAAAGCTCGCTGAGTCATTTTTTTGCTGTTTTGCACATATCCGTGGTTACTGTCTTAAGTACATTTTTCCTGTATTCTGTGAAGTAGTCGTGTTGGTGGAAAGGCCATTACATGTGGAAAATAATTGGTTTTATACATGTCACATTATACTAACTGAGTCAGAAGTAGGAATATGTTGATGTTTGGTTAACAGACTTAGCACTCACAATGAAATAACTATATTGAATAGTTTGCCTTGGATTGGTGCATGATTTTTTTGCATGGCTTGTAAGGAACAATGACAAAAGGAAAATGACCACAGAGTGGCTTTAACCAAATGTTCGGAATCATGTTAGCTCTGTGACTGCAACTTGCTGGTGTGAACTCTTTTTGTTGTTGTTGTTGTTGTTGTTGTTGTTGTTGTTGTTGTTGTATTAAATGTATTCATTATTTTAAAATGTTGTTCAAGTGAATAAAATTGTAATGCAAACTAAAAACTGCTTTCTGGATGAGGCCACTACTTTTCTGGTTTTTAATGGCAGTTGAACTGCAGCTAGCATGTATGTGTCATGTTACAGTACATTTTACTTGGCTTTGTCCTCTGAACATCTGTGCTTCAGCTTTGGCTAGCAGAACACAATGTGTGATTTATTACTTAACGTATTATGCATTTGTCTGTTCCAGAACCTGCCGTTGCTAGCTGTGTTCAGCGGCCTGTCGATGTCGTATTCATGCTGGATGGTTCTGAGAGGATGGGACTGGAGAACCACCGCAGGGCCAAAGAGTTCATTGAGAACGTGGCTAACAAGTTTATCCTGGCCAACAGCAACACAGATGAGAGGAATGCCCGCTTTGCTCTGCTGCAATACGGCAGTCCTTCGGAACAGAGGGTTGAGTTCCCGCTCACCCACAATCTCACAGTGATCTCAGATTCACTGGGAGGGGTTAGCTACATGGACTCGTCTTCTGCTCTTGGCAGTGCTATCATCCATGCTGTCAACAATGTGGTGATGCCTCAGGTATTAAAACACACAAACACATGCATTGATTTTGTGCTAGGACACACGTAGCTAATCCCATGCTGGCTATAGCATCATAGAGTTATAAATCTTCGTATCAAACTATCATAATAAGGGTAATTTGATAAGTAACTGAAAAGAAAAATAGATAAGTATTGAATTTCTCTTCCAAAATTAAGCAGAAAAATGTATTTCCCTAACCATGTCTGTTGCGCTTTTAGCGGGGAGAACGCTTGGCTCGTCGCAACGCTGAGCTGGCCTTTGTGTTTATCACTGATGGCATCACATCCAATGAGCAACTGGAGGAGGGCGTGTCTGCCATGAGGCGGGCGGAAGGCGTTCCCACGGTCATCGCCATGGGTTCAGACACGGACGAAGAGGTGCTGCGGAAGGTGTCGCTAGGGGACATGTCAGCCATCTTTAGAGGAAGTGATTACACCATTCTGAACAAACCCTCATTCTTTGATCGCTTTGTCCGCTGGATATGCTAGTGAGGAACTGTAACACACCACACCATAGAGTTAGAATCCACAGAATGAAAGAAGAGCCTTCAGCGTACACATAAACACACACACAGAGGCATCAACGACCCTCTGCGATCATTTTCATTACTGGATGAAACGCACAGTGGTGGCTTAATATCCAGTTATTAGGGGTAAAAAGTAATTTAAAGCAGCTTAAACAAAACACTTTACACCAGAAGACACATTCGCTGTTACACACAAACACATAAGCTTTCATTCTTAACCTATGGTCAGCACGTCCAACCAAAGGCACAGGGACAGGAAATGCGTTTGATTATTGAATGTGTATGATGCAAATTGTAGGCTTTATTTTTTTTTGTATTGGTTCGAAGCTTGCAAAAGAAGAGTTTGCTATCTCTCTGTCTTCACAAAGTCAGTATTTACATAAAAGGTGCTAAAGTTAAAAAATAAAAGACAAAGCCGTTTAAGTGGTTCTGAAGACTTTCTTATGTCATGTTATGCTGTAATTACTGTAGTTTGTTCAGGGGATTAAAACATGCAGACAAATGTTTTCAAGAGAAGAAATGTTGCACATAAATGCCCCACAGTCAGCCAAACCAGAAGACACACAAACACGTGCATACTGTATGTAGTTCATTACAAATATATTGACAACATTAAAGAGACATATCTGTAAACATGAAGTCCAAATAAAGCCGAATGTGATCACCCCTACACTGTCTTGTGTGTTTGCAACTTAAGTTTGTGATGTGGTAACTTGTTTTTGATCCATGTGCAATGTGTCATTAAATCACTTTAACCTTGGCAGCAAGTACATTTCTCTTAACAATGATTTTAGGAAAGTGTGCAAAACTTAGCCTACATTACAGTGGCGGACTTTACCATAGGCACAGGTAGGCAATTGCCCTGGGTCCCCAAACTGAAGGGGCCCAATAATACCCTGAAAAAAATCACGTTCAAGAGTTAAAAACAAGTTGTTTTTTTTAAAACTTTGTTTTAAGTTATTAGGTTTTTCTTAAAATCCATATGCAAAAAATGTTATCAGAAGAATGGCTAATTCATCTTAACTTATTCTCATAATTTTGACTTTTTATCTCATAATTATGACTTAATATGGGGGGGGGAGGAAACACCTCAACAAAGCCAAGTTTTTATTTTTATTTTTTTAACTACCGAAAATGTGCTTCTACACTTAGACCTACTGCTGTTTTGGAGCAATTAAAATAGACTGCCGCTATAAACTTCTGTCGATGTTACAGGAGGAGAGTAGAGCATAACGAGTGAGGGGCAGGGCGGCACTGTTGCATTCACTTGCGCTCGTAAATCGGAGTTTCACTTCTAAAAATGTTCAACCAGAGACAAATTTGGGGTGGCAGCTGGGGTAGCAAGGCACCTTTAACTAGAGTTGGCATTAGCCACCCCATGCCACCCCTTTCAGATCCGCCCCAAAACATATACGCTGTAGCATCCTGGAGCAGAGACTCTCAACATGGGTCCTCCAGCTGAGATGTGTTTGTCGACATAGGCCTCGCTATCATTTCAACGAAGGTGGGATTCTTTTTTAAGCTGTAGTTTACTCTCGGGAGGTTTGACCATCAACGGCCACCGTAGATTAGAAGCAACGTGATCGCCACAGCGTCCCTATTTTAGACGAGATATCACTGGACAGCGGTAAGTCATCAGTGATCTGTGCATAGTGCACAATCAGTAATCTCTTTGATGTACGAAATTATTACTAAAGGGTCATTCTGAAAAATAATTGGGGACATTTAAGTTCTTATCTGTGTCTCAAGGAGTTATTCAGATAGTCATACGGCAGCATGTTTAACTGTGATTTTACTTTTGTCTTTGCACAAAACTTTTTGCAGATGTCATTATTTTCGGATGATATGCTGATTTATTATAAAAATACATAATGTTTACAAAAAACATGCAAAACAAGTGGAGAAAGTCCAAAGTTTACTACATTGCATAACCCACCCAGGGCATTGCATAACTGCACACAGTCGGATTAAAGGTAACCTACCGTTCAGGTAGAATACATTACACTTATTTTTAGGCTACATATAAACCATAACACAGTGTGTTAGGATCCGTAGAATAGTGTCACAATTGGACTGTATGTGAGGTGAAATCAGTCATGCACAATAATTTAATTGGATGAGAAGTACTGTGAGTAAGTGGTTCAGTGTATTTGTGTGTGTGTGCATTTGTTCCAGTATTACCAGTATGGAGGGACAGGCAATCTCCACTCTGTGTACCCCGGCTCTGGTGGTGGACTTGGACAAAGTTAAGAAAAATGCCCAGAGAATGATTGAACGCTGTCAGAAGATGGGGGTCCAGCTTCGGCCTCACATGAAGACCCACAAAACCCTGTATGGACACACACACACACACACACACACACACACACACACACACACACACACACACGTACATAAAATGAATTCATACATGTCAGTTGTTTATAGGGGATACTGAAAAGGCTGTGTTTGTGTATGTATCTGTGTTCCTGTTTAGTGAGTGTGCTGACATAATGACAGGAGGATCACGGCGATGCATCGTTGTTTCCACACTGGCAGAGGCCTGTTTCTACGCTGACCACGGATTTGATGACATCCTCTATGCATACTGTCTTCCCTTTGATAAGGTTCTCCGTTTACACACTTAATTGCCTCAGTCTGTCTTTGCAAGTTTTGATCATTTTGTACAGAAATACAGAAAAAAGTGACCCCTAAAATTACCTTAATTTTTGAGGTTCTACACGTTTTTCCTTTTCCATTTAACACATCACATTAAAAAAAAAAATTCCACTTAGCTGCCTTAACGTCCTGACTCTGCACATGCTGTCTCACTGTGAGGAGAGCCATCGTTCATGTTATAAATGACCTGTTGTGTGTGTGTGTGTGTGTGTGTGTGTGTGTGTGTGTGTGTGTGTGTGTGTGTGTGTGTGTGTGTGTGTGTGTGTGTGTGTGTGTGTGTGTGTGTGTGTGTGTGTGTGTGTGTGTGTGTGTGTGTGTGTGTGTGTGTGTGTGTGTGTGTGTGTGTGTGTGTGTGTGTGTGTGTGTGTGTGTGTGTGTGTGTACAGGTGGAGCGCTGTGCTCTCCTGTCAGAGCGGTTGGACCTCTTCCAGGTTTTGCTGGATCATCCTGATGCTCTGCAGCAGCTCAAGAAAAGACCTCTGAAAGACGGTCGACTGTGGCACGTCTGGCTGAAAATCGACTGTGGCAACGGGAGAGGTAAACGCAGAGAAAGCAGCTGATCTGTTGAGGTAAACTGCACATGTGATCCTCTGATTACTCTCCCTGTAGCTGGTGTCCTGCACTCAGAGCCTGAGGCGCTCAGATTGGCTCAGGCCATAGCTGGGACGGAGGGGGTGGAGCTAACAGGAGTTTACGCTCACTGTGGGAATTCATACAACTGCAGAGGGGTGGAGCAAATACAGGCTGTCGCCCAGGAAACAACCACCTTGACTCTTCAGTTCATGGAAAAGTAAGACAAAAATGAAATTAACAAAAAGACACAATGGAAGCTAATCATCTCATATGTAACCTTTTGTAGGAAGTGGTTAATATACATGCAACATTCTTTATGAATTTCACTAGTTCACTATGGCCCGATGTGTGACAGTGTATCAAGAGTTTTTAGGGAGGTCTTAATGTTTTCCATCCTGACAGGTTCAGCCTTCATTGCTTCACATAAGAAGAAAAATGTTACAGTGGAGAAAGAACTTTATACATCTCCCACCTCGAAAGAGTCACTTTGTGATAACACTGATTCTTAAAAAAGTCTCTGTCAACCTTTTCCTTTTCTGTCTTTAATATCTAATGAGCTGCTGTTATCATCATTTGATTTAATCATATTGTCTACATTTTAAACATTAGATCCAGACCTAAAATACATACTCAGCCAAATATGGGTCAATTACAGTATATGGGGCTACAGTATATTGGTATTGGTGTCTGTAAATATGTCTTCTGAAATATGCCAATATATAAACATTTTAAACAGGGGATTTTTTTTCTTCCCTGGGTTTGTTCCCCTGCAGACTGAAGGCTTTTGGCATCATCTGTAAATCCAGCATTGGCTCCACTCCCTCCTGCAGTCATCCAGTCAAAGACATGGAGCAGCTCAGCGAAGTGCATCCTGGAAACTACGTCTTCTATGGTGTGTGTGTGTACTAGTTTGTTTTTGGTATTAGAGTTTCAATCAGCATAATCAGAAAAAAAGGTGACGATGTCTCTGATGTGTTGTAGACACGCAGCAGTCTGTGATTGGCTCGTGCAGTCTTGGGGATGTGGCTGTGAGGGTCTTGACTAGAGTCATTGGACACTGTCCTCACAGGAACCAGCTCCTCATCGACTGTGGATGGACTGGAATCAGGTACTGTCATTATCAGGAATGTATTTGCAGACTGGACAATTTCTTTTTTAAGGCAAGGGCAAGGCAAGTTTATTTTTATAGCACATTTCAGCATCAAGGCAATTCAACGTGCTCCTCACAAGACATTAAAAGCATCATGACGAAAGGAAAAAGAGACATTCAAATAGAATATTTAAAAATGACTAAAACAAACCATCAACAATCACAGAGACGACTAAAGATGAGAATGTTTTTAAAAAGATCCAAAAGAAATAAAGAAATTTGACATCGAGCAAAAATAAGAGATTCAAGTACCAAATAAATGAATTTGAAATACAGTGATGGTATCTACTCTGCGAGTCTTTCAATGTTATAGAGTTCTGAAGTCTCCGACTACTTATCTTCCTGACGGACACAGATTCACCTGCTGGTCGTCCATAATTGAAATGGGTACTGTTAAATAATCCACCCAAGAAAGTTAAGATTTCAGGCTGACGTGATCCTGGATGATGTGAAGACTACTGAAACTATGTGAGGAGGCAGAGTTTATATGCAAGAATGAAAGGAGCCACAGGTCAGATTCGAACCTGGGCCACCTGCTTGGAGGACTACTGATTGAAACTTCACCTGCCAGACCCAACAAGAAGGGTGGTGGTGTTGCTGCTATCTTTTCTGATATCTTAACATGTAAATCTGTTCTTTTTGGTTCCTATTCCACTTTTGAGTATTTAGCTTTGGGATTTGTCCATCCCAGTCTAGTGGTCACTATTGCGCCTATAATAACGAAACGTATTTCTGGTAAAACAAAATCACCTTGGATGAATGTGGACAGAAGGCGGGCACTAAAGAGAGCCTGCCACAAGTCTGAACGTAAGTGGCGCAAAACCAAATTGCATGTTAATTATAATATCTATAAGGACCTGCTCAGCAAATATAACGATGAAATGAAAAAATCTAGACAGCATTACTTCTCTCAAATTATCTCAGAAAATCTGTATAACTCCAAATTTCTGTTTAATACAATCGACAAACTGATTATCCCTCCTTGACAAATCCCTACTAAGCTCCAATCTTTAGATTAGATTCGCCTCATACTTAAAATCCAAAATTTCATTTATTAGAAATAACATTGTGGCTCCCTCTGCTGGTGGGTGTGGCCCCTCTTCCTTAACTCAGTCACATGCTGCCAACACTCTTTCCAACTTCACCCCTATTCAACTTACTGAATTACAAGATGTGGTTAAGCTGCATGCTGCAACATGTGCGCTTGACCCAATGCCTACTAAACTGTTTAAAAATGTTTTCAGCTGCCTGTTAGACGATGTCTTTCGTATTGCCAAATTTCAGTGTCACTGTGACATTTGACCTCATAATGACCTTTAAACAGAATGGAAAAGAAAATACTTAATTGTCTCCTTTTCTGCAAAAGGTAGAAATGTGTCTTTGACTTGTGTCTGCAAGAATATGCCTTTTTTTTGCTCTTGTTTTTATATTTATTTCATTCTGTTTCCTCCTCTCATTACTCTCAGTCTAGACGGAGCTGGAAAACTTCCCACTGGATATGCCATGATTGAAGGACATCCAAACCTAAAGTAATGCTGTATTCTCTTCTCTCTGGTCTTATTACTAAATGTAATTGTGACTAAAGCTCTGATAAAAGATATTTCTGTCCAGGTTGTTGTCTATGACTCAAGAGCATGGGAGAGTGGAGCCAATTTCAGGACCGCTGGACTACAGCAAATATCCTCTGGGCTCAATGCTCACGCTGATCCCCTACCACGTATGTACAGTCCTGTGTGAAGTGAAGAGTCATACATTGTCAGTGCTATTGTTACACACTAATCTTGTTTTACCCCCTCTTTCTGCTACCAGTCGTGTGCTTCTGCCGTGATGCACCCTGTATACCACGTACACTCTGAAGGCCGCCTGCTGGGGAAGTGGACACCTACATGTGGGTGGTGAACAGCTGGCCAACCATATACTTGTACAGAAACTTCTTAGGAGAGCTTAATGATCACCAGGTCTTTTTATAACTGCACCATAATCATTTAGTATCATTGAAAATTAACCACTTAATTCCTCTGTGCCTGTGCTGCAAAAAACACAGATCAGAATCCTTAGTTAAAAATAATAATAGAAGTGCATCACTTTGTTTTACTTTTGATAGAACTACTCCCAAGATGTTTTATCTTGAGGGACATGAGAAAAGAAAAGTAAACAGAAATGTATGCCTGTATTGTTCTAAATAGCTAAGTAAATGAAAGCTTTAGTTCGATGTTGTAGGCTCATTATTTCATCAAAGTTACCTTGCTAATTTTTAATCAGTCAGTAAATGGTGTAACATGTCAATAGGTACCTACTCTCAGCCAGTTGTTTGTATGTGACAGCATTCTGATAATTCAATGTGATACAAATTTGTTTTTTATTTCTGCATTAAACTACAAAAAGTATGTGTGTTTTTTTAAGTCTTTATAAAAAAATAACAAAAAATAACAAAAATGTAACAGTCAAGTCAAACACATCAAACACATTTTCTTTTTGAAAGGGTTTAAACAGATTAATAAAACGAACAATTTCACAAGTGGAATTAAAAAAGATGTCTGAAGAAAAGACTAAAAGAATGTAATAAGATTATAAAATATTAAACATTATAAGTGTAATTCATAGTTCTTCATCTGCTTATTCTTCTAATTAAAATGTGTGGTTTGTCTTCATTATCAATAAGCACAATTACGCTTGTTATCTATAATAAAACATTAAAATCAGCAGCGCACGGGTTTGTGATTCGGGCAATTTTGCGAAATGCATCATGGGTAATGAAGTTCTACACGAGCTGACGTTCTGATTGGTTACCGCACGACCTTTCACTTGTCACGTGGTTTAAAATTTCAGGAGGATGGCGCGGAAAGTTGTCACACCACCACGCCGTGCAGCTCTCAGTCTGTGAAGGTTGTGTTTACATTTTAAACCGGGTGTTACTGACATTCCCAGGTAAGATATTATATACACACACACACATATATATATATACTGTAGATACATGTCGTTACTTTAAACTTTTATTTTCGACATTCAGAGTGTAGAAGCTGTTTGTTGTTACTACTATGTAGAATTACGTTATATCAAATACAACTGTTATCATTACGTATTTTAACACATAACCATGGCTGAATGAGTAAATTAGAAGTATCAGTAAGTGGTCGACTATATAAGTAAACGAGGATAAATGTTTATTTTCTTTTAGGCCACCTCGGAGTATGGTTTTAGTTAGCTCCTGTCTCACTGGGTGTTGCATTTCTTTTACAGTAGTCATGAGTGTGTTGGAGGTGAAGTTCATCGGTGATGGAGATGCTCTGGAGCACATCGTGGACAAACAGGAAGGTATGGAAAACTCAGTCGTGTTATTTTAACCTGCTTGGACGGTTGTAGTTATTCGCAGGTGTTTAACCGGCTCGCCTGTGTGTCGGTGTATTTAACTTCAAGGTGTGCAGAGCAGCAGTGGAGCCGTTCAGAAGATGGTGAAGTTTAAGAGCCCCGCAGGACGAAGGGGCAGAGAGGAGGAAGAAGATCACGATGGAGATGAAAACGGACTCCTTGATGAGCAGAACTACATCCAAGCTCTGGGAACAGACAATGCAGAGGGTAAGAAAAGTGAAACCTTAAAATAAGCTGCAACCTTTGCTCCCTGTCTTGCTGTGTCCTTGTGTTTCTAAATGTAAAACCTTTTATGCAGCCTAGTGCTAAATAATGCAAAAAATGATACCATAGCTGCAGATTACCACACTTAGATGGTAGTTGTAAAAGTTCACACAGTTAAAACAGTTCAAAATATCCTGTGAGCATTAAGTTCATGAAGTTTGTTCTAGTTTAATTTGCTTGAGAGAGGTATTGATTCTTGATCCTGTCAAACATACTGCTCACTTAATATTATTATCAGTCAATATGATCACATCACAGATATATATGGCTATCTGTGTATGTAACACAATTACTGAAAACTGATTATATTTGCCGATCATGGTTTGTGAATCACCACCTTGACAGGACAAAGCCTTTAAAGAGTCTCAGAATACAAATCTCTTGGTTTCTGGTTAGATCACAAACTCACATTCAAATTACACGTATATACTCTGGGCAGCAAGTTAAGACAAACGATAGGTTCCCTCTACCGAAACAAAGCTAACTTCCTAATGCTTAGAAGAAAAGGGATCATTGAGGCCATCTTTTTAACGGTTCTGGATTGTCGTGACGCTGACTATCGGAAAACACCTCCGTCCCCATACTTTCTTCCCTTGATGCCATTTTTCACTCTGCCCTCAGTTTCATTACAGGATACAGTTACTCCACACATTGCATTTGATATGAAACGGTTGGCTGTGCAAATTTAACTGTAAGACGTGACATATATTTAAAAAATTTTATAAAGCCTTTATTGGCAAAATGTCGCCATATATTACTTCATTACTAATCCGGTGTAATAGTCAACACACTGTAGTAACTGACTGGAGCTCGAAGCCCCACGGGCGAACACTTCATTTGGTGAAACTGCTTTTAGCTTCTCTGAATGTCTGTTGCAAAGTGTGTCCATGTGAATGCAGCAAACGTCTCACACTTGTTCCTGTGAGTCGGTTTCAAACTAAGATTTTACACTCCTCTGCCTTACAGTGGAATTGTTTTTAATTGTTTTGTTGCTGTTGTTTGTATTTATTCAGTTTCGTTGTACTCTCGTGCATCATTGACTCTCTGAGATTTGATTCCAGAGATCAGATCATGTAGAAAACTGTGCTTAAAGTTTGTCCAGCAGAATGTGCTCTTACGTTTTAGTTTACAATTCTCCCTGCACATGAAGCAGAGCGTCACAGCTAAGCAATTTATGATAATGTTAAATATAGTTTTGTTAAGTTATTTGTCTGTGTTATCAGCCTCCTGCTTGAGGCTACCTTTACATACAGTAGATATATCTGTGTGTATGTCTCACCTTTCCCCTCTATAATCTGTATTTCTTAAAATTCACATATCAGCTTGGCTTTCTAACTACACTATACCACAGGATCATTTTGCAGTTTGTGTTGATTCTGTTATGTCTTGTGTTACACTGAATGTTTCTTCCAATTAATTTAGTTGTTTTCTCCCATATTTATTAATGAGGGTGTACTTCAACTTCTATTTACAGTTAAATAACACATATTTGTGCTGGCGTGCCACAGTGGTTCCACTACCTCCAGGTGCTGAGGGAATAATAATAGGCAGCAGTTTTTATTGCTGCTAAACATTAAAAAAAAGGTTTAAATCTTTTCATTATATCTGTTTTTCTCTTCAGAAGATGAGGAGGGTTTGTCCAGAGTGGCTGGATCCTCCATTTTTACCTTCCAGAAAGTAAAACGAGGACACAGCATGGCGCAGACTGGTGAGAGCCTCCATCTTCCCCCGTCACATATACACATGTTATCCTACATTTATAACATTATCTGCATTAACCACGTCATAATACACTTCTTGTCAGGTTCTTTAACACTGGTTGTTTTATTTATAGCAAGCGAGTTGGCTCGGACACCCGCCAAAAGCGTGACTTTCAACAAGACCCCCGAAGCTGAACCCTCCACTCCCACCAGAACAGGCCGCAGTGAGTCCAGCACAGATTTATATTATTTTATTTTTCCATTCAGAGAAGAATAACTCTGTTATCTCTCTCTCTGAGCAGACCACAGAGGTGAAGGCAGGACACCACAGAGGGTGAGGCGAGAAGGAATTTGTTTTCCTGACTTTTCATTCACACTTCAGACCCAGAGGCCTTTATCGTCGTGACGTTGGTGCAGTGTGGGTTTCTCTCAGTTTAACCTCTTCTTTTTTGCATAGCAGAACAAGAAGGTTCAGTTTGTCTCCACGACTCCACACAGGCTGAGGAAGAGGATATCAAGTGAGTTTTAACTGTCTGAAAGTTGACTCTCGTGTTTCAGAGAGGTTGAGATATAAAAAGTCTGATTTAACGCGTGAACTTTATCGTTTAAACTTTCAGCTCCGAGCCTCCGGTCAGACAGCGATAGTGAGCTGTCGCCCTCTGACTCTGGGGAGGACGAGGAAAACGAGGACAGGATGGAGGAGGAGCAGAAAGTAAAGAAAGAAGACAAGGAGAATCTGAAGACTCCAGTGAGGGGCGGTAAAGGCTTGTCTGCAGCTCTTTACAAGACTCCCGGCAAGAAGAGCAAAACTTCGGAAGCCGTCAACCAGCCCAGCATGGTGGAGGAGTATTTTGAAGCCCACGGCAGCTCGAAGGTCCTGACCTCAGACCGCACACTGGAGCGTTTACATACTCCTAAACTGGACCGGGTCAGTAACTAACAGCCAGTATTAAACATGTGTAGACTGAGCTGTGTTGTTGTGTCTTTGAGGTTATTCTTATGTTATTATTACAGGAGACGCTGGTCCAGCTGTTAGATGGAAAGCCGTCCTGCTACTCCAAAGAGATCCAGCAGCTCCACAACAAACACAAGATGCACTTTAACAAATGGATGCTACAGTTACAGTGAGTGACTCTTTTAAATGTCTATGTATTTGTTTTTATTTGTTTAATATTTCGGTGTAACATAGAATATGTTTTTGCATTTAACTGTGTAGGCTGGGCTTCAGCGTGATCGTTTACGGTTTGGGAAGCAAAAAGTCTCTGCTGGAGGACTTCCGAGTGTCTCACTTGGCTCAAGAAATCCACCTCGTGGTCAACGGATTCTTCCCCTCCATCACTCTTAAGTCGGTCAGTATACATGAACAGATCTCTCCAAAAATGATCCTTTGTTACCGCATGTTCTTGCAGGGCAGGGCAAGTTGATCATTAAAGCTCCGTTCATGCATCGAGCAATTCAAAGTGCTTTACAGAGATAAAAACAGAACATGAAATAAGACATCAAAATACCCAAAGTATTAAACTAAAAGATAATCAACTTATTAGAATGAAGAAGTGAATCAAAATGTTTTGAGACCCTGTTTTCAAAAAGCTACCGGGTTGAAAAGGCCTCAGGTACAGATTTGCTGAAGCAGGAAAAAGAAAAGAAGGCTGGTGATGTTGTTTTTTTTACTCACTGTCAAAGATTTATTTCAAAAGAACCAAAACCAGCCACGAATGAGACCTACGAAACAACTTCTGTGTTTTTAAACAAACAGTGAACATAATTGAACAAAACCTTCTATTATAATAAACAGTAGTATTAGTTTAATCTGAGTGAACTCCAAACACTCTTTACTCCTCACTAAAACACCAAACTGTGTGTATATCCAAATATCTGAACTGTGTACCTCTGTTTGGGTGACAGTTTGCAGGAACTTACGCCTCATTTAAACATGAACCTGTATGTTTAGCAAAGTTGTCCCGCACCGTGCTTGAGCATGATTGCTTCCCCCCCCACCGTGCCGAAGCACACCTCTTACAATCGTGCCGGAGCCAAGGAAGTGTACCGTAGTTGAGCACAGATGGGAGCACTCACACTAGTCAGTCAAACTGGACTTAAGGGGTGAAGTGTGCTTAGGCACGGTACGGATTGCCCAGTGTGAGTGAGCCCTTACGCTGCAGGAACTGATGGGCCGCTGAGTGGCATATGAAGGGTTTGAATGTTGGAAAGGATTTAAAGGTGGACTTGGGATGGATAGATTTTTTATTTCTCACCAGATTTGTTCTCAACCTCAAAATTTTAAAGAAACAAATGCCTGAACGATAGAAGTACAGGTGGAATGTCTTTTGTTTGATTTGCTAAGAGTGACTGAAGGTCTGCATGAATAAAAAAGAAACCAATTGATAATGACAGTAATATTAAACATTTACAAATAAAGAACACAAAATGAAACACAAGCACCACCCGGACTCTGTGCTTGCACTAATATTTTTTGATTTAGTTTTCATACTAATATTAGCGATGTAAAAGATACTTGTACAGATCCTACATACTCAACACACATCCATTCACAAAAATATACATAATATTCATATATACCCACATAAACATTACATTTATACGTTCAGGAACAGTGGGGGTTCAAATCATTTTGGACACAGAGGGTGAGGGGAGAATCTTTTTCTGTCTTTTAAACTTAAAGACAAGTGTTTGTTTTTTGTTTTGTTTTTATGCAGATCTTAAATGCCCTGTCATGTGACGTCCTGGAGCACCATGGAAATTTCCGGACTCCCTCAGATCAGATCCAGTACATCACTCAGACCCTTAGAGACAGTGAGTGTGTTCGAAGTTCAGTTACACTTTCTTAAGCGTGGGTTTGATTTCTTAAAACTGAAGTTTGACCTTGCAGACCTAGACCTCCATGTTTACCTGCTCATCCATAATATCGATGGACCCATGCTGCGAGGAGAGAAGACCCAGAGTGCACTGGGGCAGCTGGCATCCCTGCCCAACCTACACTTGGTGGCCTCTTTAGACCACATTAACGCTCCTCTGGGTGAGTGTTTGTATTAATGAGTTTCCAATTTAAATGATTGTGCTCACTTAATTGAAGGACATTTGACTTTTCTTACACACCTGTATTTTATTCTTCCTTATGATCGTCTTAACTTTGTGTGAAAATCTTCTGTTTGGTGACTTTAATGTCCTGTTATCCATCTGTCTTCTGGTCTTTATGTGCTTTCAGTGTGGGACCAGTTTCAGCAGAGTCAGTTTAACTGGCTGTGGTGGGAGTGTGTGACCTTCCAGCACTACGTAGAGGAGACGTCGTATGAAAACTCGCTCCTGGTGCAGCAGACCGGCGCGCTCGCATTGTCCTCGCTTACACACGTGCTGCGCAGCTTGACGCCAAATGCAAGGTACGTCCCACACTGATACAATGAGATATCAAGTAAACCATAAGCGATGTAAATGCACTAATATTTCATTCCTTGTGTTCTTTCTTTCTGCAGAGGAATTTTCAAACTGCTTGTGAACTTCCAGCTGGAAAACAAAGATAATCCTTCATACACAGGTGCTTACAAGCTCCAAACTTCAAAATGCTGCTGATTTTCATCTTCAATGTGACTGTACGGCCTGGTTGTAATGTTTTCCTTTCCACGTGTGCAGGACTGTCCTTTCAAGATTTCTACCAGCGTTGTCGAGAGGCGTTCTTGGTGAATTCAGACCTCACGCTGAGGACTCAGCTGACCGAGTTCAAAGACCACAAACTGATCCGAACACGCAAGGTGGAGTCCTGTTTCTCTTTTAAATGACTAAAATTATACAGCCATGATTCTCTGCAGATCCCGAAACCCAACTCATGCCCTGCCAGTATGAATCACTACTTTATGAATTCTCACAGTGACACTTATGACATGAATGAAGGTAGCGTGAACGAGAAGTTAATTAGCCAAAGAAGAAGACAGCAGAATAAAAGAAGAAGACAGCAGGATAATGTGACACAGCGTTGAAAAGAATACTGATATCAAACTGCATTAAATATACATATATTAATCCTGCACCTCATTAGGTGAATGTTTATTCTGCAGTTAATCAGATTGGTGATGTATCATTATGAGCGTCTTGCAGTATATCGATTCTCACAGAATCGCTGTACGTGGCCCACGACCCGTGATTACCAACACTATTGTTCACAACAACTTTTATATGTTTATAAGTTTTTATATTTTGGCTGTGTCACAACTCTTGAGGATTATACTTTAAGGACAAAGATGTCACCTGTTAATCTTGACTAGAAGCTCCTCCTCATGTCTCCTTCAAAATACCCTTAAGGAGTTGAGGCATCATAGCGATGACATGTTTAAATTACCGCTCGTAGTCAGAGGAGACAGAGATGGGGGGGGGGGGGGGAACAAGTGTGTTCTCAACTTAATTTTTCCCTTCATAATTCTTCAGGGTGCAGACGGAGTGGAGTACTTGCTGGTCGCGGTGGATGCGAGCACTCTGATGGATTTCCTGGAGAATGAAGAGGTGGACTGAGAAGAGAGGCCTTTGAACTTTATCACTTACACATCGTTGACCGGTTAAACTAACCAGTAGATATTTTGGTTGACTCTGTCACTTGTATACAGTGAAGGCCAAAAAAAACCATCTAATCCACACATGACATGAGCCCAGTTTACAGGCTCTCACCAGTTGAATTTAATGGTTTGAAACGTAGTATTGGAGAACTGTTGTGACTTTTCATGGATCCTCGTCTGCAGCACTATGAACTTCACTTCCTGTGTATTGGTGTTCATGTTTTCTGGTGACTTCTTTGTAAATAAAAATCCACATGTAGAATTATCTTATTGCAATTTATTACCTTTATTACAGAAATAGATTTACATTAAGCAAAACATAGACTCTTTTGTTCTTGCGAGGCAGGTCGGCATGCTGCAGTGGAAAGTAAGGAAGTCAAGGGAAGGAGTCGGCACAGCTGCACACGTGAGAAGAGAGAGAGCTCAAACAATTAATATAACATGCAGTGCTCGGCAGTTTTATGGTAAAAGGTGTTAAACAAAGCCGGTGTTTGAGAATTCTGTTTCAGAGTTCCAAGAAGAACGGACATTTGGGATTTAAGGTGGAAAGAACAAAGCGTGGTTCGGCCCTGAGTGCGTGCTGTGAAATGTTTCAGTGTTGGATGTCTGCAGTCTTCTGCGTCTGCTGTGTGCTGTCGAGCGTTTCGGAGTCCAGTGTGTAAGTCTGGAGTCTGTTTTCGGTCACTGTGTTTACAATGCGAAGCTCCTCTTCATCCAAATCCCTCAGCAGCAGCAGAACTGCATCAAGAGTGTGTGTCTGAAAATACAATTTGAGATTTGTTAGAAATAAGTAATTCAGTAAATTCCAACATTTTGAGTTTAAGGGAGGAATACAGAAGAAGAAGAAGTTACCTTTTTCAATGATGGTTTGATTTCTCTGGTTGAGGGAGAAGAAAGAGAAGGGAACTTGTCTCTGGAGAGGGGCTTCATCCCCAACTCTTCCCGGATTTTACTAAAAAAAACAAAAAAAAACAAAAAAAAACAAAAGTTCAACCAATGCATGTCTCCCTTTCTGTATGTGTGATGTCAATCCTGTAGGTGTGGGAATCACCAAAGATCCAACAATGCTTTATTCATGCATACACTACAGTGTAATTGCAATATTAACTGAGTATTTTAATAAAATATCCCAATCTATTGTCTTTTTAAAACTGCAAATGATGTCTTGAAAGGAATTCTGTTTTATCTAATAATACAGTTTTCAGAATGCCTGTCTTTATCTCTGTTCAATCATTTTGATTGCATCAATATTGGGATTGTCAAACAGACAACGAAAACCCGCCAGAAAATGTTGCATGCCCCCCATGAACGTAACCTCATTACAGCCAATGTAGCAGCACCTTAACTGCATGCATCCATGTGTTAACCTCTGTACTACAACAATGCAACTTGTACAAAAAGGTTAGGCAGCTTCTTTAGCAACATGGGGATTAAACAATAAATAACTTGATATAAGTAGTGATTTATATTTACAACATTACCATAATAATTAAAATGAAAATACTATACACACAATAATGCTACATAAATGATCAACATAATGTGCTGTACTGATTTTTCCCCCACTCCACAATCCACACAGCTTACTTGGTCTCCTCCATGTTGTAGTTCAGTGGGTCGTTCTCTGTCTCTGCATCTGGAAGTCCGTTGGTGGAGAGCTGGTTTTGAATGCTGCTGGGTGGGGTTGTCACCACTTCACCCTCCTTGAGAGCCACTGCAAGCTCATCCTCTGTCACTACTGCAAAAACCACACACATGCTTCATAACAATCATTTCCCATCACCGTCCTCTTGTCTCAGGTTAAACATGCAATGCATAGTTTTGCACCCAACAGGAATAATGTGGCAACTGTTCCAACTGAGAGTGAAAATCTGATACTGTGATACTCTTGACACAGTCACAAGACGACGACGTGCTCACCTTGGTTGTCGAGCTTCTGTAGGTGAGGCAGGCACCGCAGCACGGTGAGCCGATACTGGCTGCAGTCAGATCCACAACAAGGGTTTTCAGCCAACCAGAGGACCCTGAGATGTGTCAGAGGACGCAGGTGTGAGAGCTCAGATAGAGAGGGAATCATGTTCCTCCTCAGGTAGAGCTCAACCAGAGACGGACAGGCGGCCAACGGAGAGAGGGTTGAGATGCTGTTCACACTACAGATTGAGAAATGAGATCATACCAGCAAAGTTACACTGATCAACTCTAACTCAACTCTAAGTTCAGTCACTTTGCTTCTGAATGTGTCAAAATGTGCAGAGTTCAATAAAGCTACCTGAGTGCCAGCACCTCAATGTTTGGCATTTGAGAGAAGATTGAAATCTGAAAAGAAACAAGGAAAGGGTGTACATGATTATGCACGCATACATCTTCCACTGAAATCCATAAGTTGTTAATACTACATTTGAGCATAATGATTATATTCATCCTTTAACAGTTTAAATCTACTCACGTCAGTCAGGTTGCATCCCCTGCAAAAAATAAATAGTAACGTGACGTTATTACAAATGTTAGACATAAAAACGAGCTGCAGATGTCAAGAATATAAACCCAGAGACAATTCTCATCATCTACATTTAAAAACACTCACCAGCAGTTCAGTTTCTTCACGCTTTCCAAGTCGGAGGCCTTTGCCTTAGCAAGAACAAGTTTCCGCGTTAGCTTCATAGCATATCTTCTAATTAATCTGTCCTCAGATATTGTTTTTACTTCATTACGAGTTCACAAACAAAAAGGACTGCATTATGAGAGGCCAAGAGGGCAAACATTTTAACTCTGCAGCAGCAAGTATTGTTGTTGTCCAGCACACGAATACGCATGCGCGTTTGAACAGCAGCGTCCTTAGTTACTGTCACTTCCTGTGAAACTATTGATAATGTAAATGTATTTGTTCAAATTCTGCAGTTGTTACATACTTCTTGGCAAAACAAGAACAATTAACATTTCAAACAATTGAAACTATTTTATTTGACTTTGATATAATATCAGCTCCTAAAACTCAAAGTCCCACAATGCAGCACGATCGACTGGGTAAATCGCGCCTGCGCGGTAAGCAATCCCTCTTTGGACCTACGTCTCCACTGAAACGATGGTGAGCACAGATAGTCCCCCTTCTAATCCGTGTTAATCTGACACTTTCTGTGCTTGAAACTGAATATAAACACATTTAGAGGCTTTATGGTGTCATTGTGTATCAGATGTGGTCGCTATTGGAGTTTACTTTGGGATTGTTTTAACAAGAAAAACGATGTTTTCATGCCCCGTTGAGACAGTAATGGCTGCCACCATTGCTATACACCCTGGTCATAGTGCCGGGCGGGCTAGCCATACAAGCTATCTGTCAGACACATAACCCTAATTTACGTTTATATTAACAAGAGCGATATTTGTGCAGGTGAAGCTAAGTGGCCTGTTTCTGTTGCTTTAAAGGTCGTTGTCTCTTAACTCGGCCTCAGGGTGTTGAACTGGTCTTGGTGAGCTAAGTGGCTAACACAGGTTAGCTGTAAAGTTCACTAGTGATGGGCTCTTTCTCCCATCTTTACACTCGAGTTTACATTTAATAATAAACGAATAAAGTTCTCGGTGATTGTGGCAGGGTTGTCCTCCAAATGGTGAATTGTGATCTCTTAATACTCTGAACGAGCATTACGTAACACAGAATATTACACTGTGAAGTGACAGACATGTTGAGGGATAAACTGTTTCTGCTGATATACTTAAACTCATGTTTTGTGTTCATGTTGTTCACAGGCCAAGCGTACCAAGAAGGTGGGGATCGTTGGTAAATATGGCACACGTTACGGTGCATCGCTGAGGAAGATGGTCAAGAAAATTGAAATCTCCCAGCATGCAAAATACACCTGCTCCTTCTGTGGCAAGGTAAGGATAAAGTCAATAAACTTTTAAAATGACTGACGCATCTGGAGGAAGCAGTGCAGTATTTTGGTTTGATTGGATGAACCATAACGTGTTGTCTTTCCATCTACAGACCAAGATGAAGAGGAGGGCTGTAGGTATCTGGCACTGTGGGTCCTGCAGGAAGACGGTGGCTGGAGGTGCTTGGACTTACAAGTAGGTTCTTTCTGCATTACTTTCTAACTGCATTAGTCGTTTACAGGACAACATTTCTTACTCGTTTGGATGTTCGTTTACACTGCGAGTGAGTTTTTGGTGTTGGAAACGGGGGCCAATCTCTGTCGCTGTGGAAACTTTGTAGGTCAGTTGGAGTAACCGTACTTGTGAACGCTGTAGGGGAGTTGGGAGTAAGAGCCCCCACCTCATCAAGACATTTCTGTATGAGCACATCTGGGGTTGTTCCATCAGAAAATTATGCCACCAAGTGCTGGTCTGGCATTTATACTAATATGTTTTGAGTCATTTTTGTGGAGCTGGGTCCATGATGGTTGTTATAAAATGTGGTCGCCTGAATCAGGAGCTAATCTGAAAACGAAAAATGTCTCAGTTTTAAGAGGCTTGAGATTTGTTAGAAATACGCCAAGTGTCCCAAACCGAAGTTAATGATGTGGATATGTTGAGTTTGGTTTTAGAACTGGGTCTTCTGTTGCAAACCAAGTAGCCGTACACAACCGGTCAAAAAGAGCTGAAATGTCACTTGTTGATATAGTTTTAGGTGACGCTTTGAATGTTAATCGGTGTTATCTTGATGCCATCTAATGATTAGCTTAGTTAATAGGATACGTCGTGTATAGAGCTGGGTATTATGGTAGTAATGAATCTGTTGGAGCAGATGAGGTTTTTGGAAATATGATTATGGTTGATTTAAGTTCCCTTTAGATCACAGTACATGAACATTTTCTCAACCAGGTTGTTTAAATGTGAAGCACGGTGTTGCAAATACATTTGAATGTCATCCCTGACATTCCTCATATTATTTAATATAAAGTATATTCAAAATATTAGACTGCTTGAGAAGTTACTAATTTCTCAGTCCAAAGAGTTCACGGCTTTAGTAGAAACACATTGTAACGTAATCTTGACTTGAAATGGATCACGGTTGATCTGTTGAGGAAAAATGTCTCCTTTTTGTTTCTAAAGTTGGTGTCCCTGATGAGGAGTGGAGAATACTGTTATTGAAATCATGTTTTTATGACTGATCTGTTGTACTGACTTTTACTGCACTTTCTAAATAAAAAGGGAGCTCAAGTTTATCTGACTGTTTGTAGTATCTGTAAGTTGTGATCGGCTGCCCCACTACTATTAACTTGAAGCTTTTTGCATTATCCTGGAAGGTCTCCCTTTTTTTTTTTTTTTTTTTTTTGTTGTTGTTGTTGTTCATGTCCGTCTGTATATCGATACCATACATTGCAACGTTGTAATTTTTATTTATTTTGTCTTTCAGCACAACTTCCGCTGTCACAGTGAAGTCTGCGATCAGGAGACTGAAGGAGTTGAAGGACCAGTAAACCAAGTGCGTCGTTCACTGGTGGATTTGGGACTTTGTTGTTTTCTATAATTTAACCGACCTGGACATGGCGTCAACATCCCAAAATAAATTGGTCTAGAGCGGAAATCTTTGTTTTTGTCTTATTACATGTTTCAAATCTATCCTTGTGGTTATGAATTAAGAGAAGACCCCCCCCCTCATCCCAAAGCCTGCATGAGTGGAAGAAGTTGTGCCATCACAGACGTCGCAGCTGTCCACAATCATTAGCATGAAACACTGACGCAACACAAGAGCTGCTCCTAGCCTGCAGTCACCTGCACGGATTCATTCTTGCAAATTAAATATCTACAGAAGATTTCCCTCCAAAGGTGAAGTTAGACGGTACTTCATTTTTATCTGGCTAAATTCCATTAAGCTGTGGTTTATTGGTGTCAGGTAATGATTTATAAGTGAGCTTACATTCCTGCATCCTTGGTACAGCTGTGGATTTTGTACCATGTTCAGTCAGTATATCTGCTGTGGTAAGGCTCTACATGAACTGACAGAGATCAGTGTTGTAGTAGGTCCAGAGTTAACATCATTGATTTACAGCAGTGTAATGACAACAGCTGAAACACCGTATAGCCTGCAACACATTTCTACGAAGTGTAATTTTATTTCCATTGTTCTGGAGATATAGCACATAACATTTATTTTTATTTTTATATAGTTTAAGGATTCTTGACTGATTAAAGGTAAACCCTCCAAACTGTAAATGACACGAAGCATAATGAATTTGTTTGGAAGTAATTTATTGGTAATATATAGCCTAAGTATGTATTTATTTGTTAGTTTTAACCTTTGATTTGTTTTTGTTTTGTCCTTTATGCATTTGGTGTGAGGATTAACACCCAGTTCACAATTAAACCTCTCCAAAAAGCATTAAAAAATAAAAATAATAATAATGCAAGTGAATATTAAGAAAGTAAAAAAAAAAAAAAAAACGCATCGAAATGGATGCTTATTAAATATAGAAAGTATGACTCTGTTCTATGATAAAGTATTAATACAGATGAATCCTGTCGATGGTTATTATCAGACGATATTGATATAAACATGTTATGATCTAAAAAACATCAGTCAAATTACTGTCAAAGAAAACTGCCGTAAAATGTCCAGAAGGGGGGCGGACTGTCGTGCTTCTCAGGCGGGTCAAGAAACAAATATGGCGGCGTCCAGTGTTTTCAGACCGGGCTTGTTTAACCAAAAAGTGGCGATAGTCACAGGTGGAGGGACCGGCATCGGTAAAGCGATCTCTGCGGAGCTGCTGGAGCTCGGTAAGTCAAGGTTTTGGGTCAAAAAGCTCGGATAGTTTAATCTCGTCCCAGCAGCGGACTGTCAACACGAGCAGAGTGAACTTTGACACACAAGTCTGTCGGTGCTCAACATGGGCAGAAATGTGTTCATATTTGTGAACAATAGTAATAATGTTTAGGTAACAGACAACAGAATGAAGTTATGATGAGAAAGTGTTAAACAAGTTTACAGTAGGTAACTTAAAGAGCAGCAGAAACAGTTATAACAAGTGTCTCTTACTACAGTGGATACTTACTCAATATGAAGTTAAGCAATGAAGGACAGGCTGCACAAAGTACTTTAAATACTTTAGACTAAGAGAACTATTTTCTGATTCTTGTATTACTGTTTAAATAATATAAGATAATATAAACTGCCGTCCGTATGAACAGAGACAGTGTTCAGTGAGTCTAGTTATCCAAACAAAAGTCTAAGCTGTGATAAAAATTGCATCCTATGGTTGACCACAGGCTGAGTCGTATTCAGTTTCTGATGATTATGTTGTGCTCAGGCTGCAGAGTGGTGATCTCCAGCAGGAAGGTGGAGAGGTTGGAGGCGGCGGCTCAGGAGATGAGACAGAAAATCCCTCAATCGAGCCCTGCATGTGTCACTCCTCTGCCATGTAACATCAGAAACGAGGACGAAGTGAGACGCTCCCTTGCACACCTTCAGCCTCTGAAACGGCTTCACGACCGTCGGTGCGTATCTCCTCTCGCCTGGTTTCATCGTGGCGTCTTTGTTTTGATCTCCTGTGCGACAGGTGAAGGCGCTCGTATCGGCAGTGCTGAAGAAATACGGCAGGATAGACTTTCTGGTGAACAATGGAGGAGGTCAGTTCAGCAGCCCTGCCGAGCACATTTCCTCTAAAGGCTGGAAAGCTGTGATCGACACGAATCTGACCGGAACCTTCCACTGCTGCCAGCACGGTGAGATTCAGGCCCGCTAACACAGGTCGAGTGTGTGTTTGTTAAAGCTCACACTGTGACTGTGTAGTTGTTTCTGTCCACACAGTCTACACTGCGTGGATGAAACAGCATGGAGGTGTGATCATCAACATCATCGCTGACATGTGGAAAGGCTTCCCGGGCATGGCGTAAGCAGTAATGTGCATGAATGTAGACTTTAATGTTTCACCGCCTGGCTATTGAAAAGCTGTTTCTCTCCTACAGCCACACAGGAGCAGCGAGGGCAGCGGTGGACAACTTAACAAAGACTCTGGCCATCGAGTGGGCAGACTCAGGAGTCCGAGTCAACGCTGTTGCACCTGTAAGAACAGGTCATGACTCAACGTGGAGCTGACGTAGGAGGTCTTAAATCGTGCATTCTAAGTATGTGTGTATGTCTGCTTGCAGGGAACAATCTTTTCTAAAACTGCGATGGAGAACTACAAGGAGTTTGGTCCACAACTGTTTAAGATGTCTGTGCCGTTCAGTCCCGCCAAGAGGCTGGGAGTACCAGAAGAGGTGAGGGACGATGTGGGGATATTCATAGTATGTTGAGAAGGTCACTAAACTCAGCGACTCTGCCATGTCTTTTGGACACGGCTTTGTTTCATTCATTTCAATCATAATAATTCTAATAATGTATAAAAAATAAAGTTAACTCGCAAACCCTCACGAAGCCAGTGTTACAAAGCTATGAAACATAAAACGCCTAAAATTCACAACAATGTAGACAAACCAGTGTGAAAAAACAAAATAGTCTATGAGAAATCAGGAATATTTCACACAGAATCCTGGAAACATTGGGGGAAAGTTAAAGACATGACATGTGCAGTCAAATCATTTAGATAGAGAACACATAGAGAGCAGTACTTGCAGAGTCTGTGTTTTGTGTCTGTTGCTTTGTTTCAGTTTGACGGACAGCAGTGATTTTCTTTTTTGTTGCTCCTTTTTTTTTACCTTTTTCCCCCTGTGTCTTTTTCTCAGATCTCATCAACCGTGTGTTTCCTGCTCTCTCCTGCTGCCACCTACATCTCTGGAGCCACTCTGAGGGTGGATGCAGGACAGAGTCTGTACCGCTCCATGTGGGACATACCCGGTAAGCTCATCTTGCTATGGTCTTGACAGTATACTTAAATGATGTTACTGTACATAGAATGCTGAATGTGTTACTTGTGATTCCTCCAGACCACAGTGCATGGCCCGAGGCACCAGAGGGGGAGAACATGGACGCGCTGAAGGAGCTGCTCAACTCAAAAAGCAAACTGTGATCCACTGTTGGGGGGGACTGAGTCTTGTACCAGTGCATTAAAAACACACGTGTATCGTGGACCCCGAGCCGTGCAGGTACAAGATGCACCGTCAGAGAAACAAGACACGATGGTGCTCTGTTTATAAGATTGGTTTGAAATAATGAACATTATTGTGTGTACTTTAGAGCAGCTTGTCTAATTACTTTTCCAGATGATGAGGTGTGATGTAAACACTTATTTAAGCGGCCGCATTAAGTTGGTAAATAAAGTAAACCGTTTAAGAAGTCAAGTATCAAAAAGTCCTCTACATTTGGAGAAACCATAGACTCTAAACAACAACACCTAATTAAAATCTAAGAAAGATTGTAATTACTTTTTTATTTAGTTTGTTTGTTTGTTTTGTAATTTACTCTGATTTGTCTCTGAAGCTGTTTCAGGAGCTTGCCTTCATCTTTGACTTTTTTTCAACCCCCTCTTTTGAATTGAGTTGGGCCCAATCATGTAATTTTACTTGCTAGTTTTGGGTTGACTTTCATTGACTGTCTTTTGTATACGGTGGTTATGATGTACAGTTACTGTCATTTTTAACATCTTGTTGATACATTTTACAAAACACATGTTTCACTAACAAATCCTGGAATGTGACATTCTTCTTCTCTTCTTCTTTTTCTTAATATGTCATTGTTCTACAGTGTACAGACAACAATGGTTCTTTGTAATTATAAAGCTTCTGATACTATACCACCAAATAGTATTGTTGTTGTGTATCTGTGGATGTCTACCAGCAGGTTTACTGAATAAGTATTAATGGTCAAACAGAGTTTAGTGATCTGTTGTGAACCTGAACAGAAGTAGATATTTGATCATGTTTAATAAGTGGATTAAGAAGTATTGTACATTAGTAATATTGAATCTTAATTTACAGCATAATGGTGAAACATTTAGTGCTTTGAGGTTAGATGAATCATGTTCTCATTCACATAGAAAGAAATCTGAATGTTTTTGACGTTCTCAAGCTTTTCATGAAACTATGAAAGAACAAACATTACAGAGAAAGTGATGTGTGGTTTTAGTTGTAAAGATTATAGAAGTGGTTTGGTTTGCGCAATCGCTAAGGATTTGCTAATGTACATTTGTCCTGAACGCTGTGCCGTCACAAGCCGTAAAACAAAAGCAGCTGTCGCAAATTCAGTCCAGCAGCAGCAGAGGTCACAACAAACCACTCAGGTACAGAGTTGTTTCTTTTACATCTCAATCTTTTGACGCTGTTTTTTTCTTTTTCTTTCATTGTGTGTTAATGAATAAGTTAATCACGTTTGTGAGGTGGACTCGGAGCTTCTTTAAACATCCTGGTTATCAAACCAGAGTACTTAGCTTAGCTAGCTTAATGCTAGCTTGTTTAACGCTGTCTGCGTAACGTTTCGGCCCAGTTTGTCCTCAATTTGATTATTTTAATAAATGTTTGATTGATTAAATACCCAGTGATCATTTATTTTAAGTAGTCGAGATAGTTTCCCAAGCAGTGACACAGTTTGAGTTCATACATGAAGCTGATACTGAAAACCAGCTCGACTCTCCTCAGCTTCACTTTGAATATGTTTCATTTAGAAAGATTTATTCAAAGTATTCAAATGTTCAATACATGTTAGTGTCCTAAAAGCCTTCAGCTGACATTTAACAACATTTTAAAGATACTTTGGACTCAAGCTGCTAACACAAACAAACAAACACTGAAACAAACAATGTTCCAATTAATTTAATGAAAACAATAAACAATAGTACTCTTCAGATTGTGTTGTTGTTGTTTAGAGTAACCATGGAGCACGTAGGTCTGTGTAATTTGGTTGTTGGACGTTATCAATATGAGGAGAAGTCATAATGAAGTCTGTGACATCAAGCAGAGGATCTGTGTAGTTTAGAAACAAAGAAATGTCTTCAAACATTTCCATTACAAACCTGACAGAGACTGAAAAGATGCTCCTGAGGTACCAAAAAAACAAACAGCAGAATGCAAAGAGTTTAAAGTGCGATCATGTTGAAGTAGAATCTAATAAATAGCAAAGAAGGGAGCTACAGAGTCAGCAGGATACATTTGTAGGTTTACATTTATTTTATTTAATAAATGTTACTAGTCACAGTTAATGTTTAGAAATCCAGCATGTGAAACTGTTCTTCACTTTATATCAGAGGAAAAGTGCTTGAGTTGGAGAATGTTTTTCAATTTGCTTGAACTTGCACGTTCATCTTGTTATAAGAAAGAGGCACAACATAAGGCTTGCATATATCTGAATATATTTGTTCAGCATGGGAGGTGACCACGGCCACAGCAAGGTGAACTTGCCTGACCTTAAGCAGTGGAAGTGGGAGGGAACACCGCTGGAGGTAACACAGCAGAGGCTGAAGGCCAGAGGCCTCAATGACCCATGGGCGCGGTCAGTATTCACACCTACATGATCCATTGCTTATATTTCATTTTATTCATTCTTACACCTGACGCTGCTCTCCGTCTTTTTCTCTCTGCAGTAACGAGGCGTGGAGATACCAAGGCGGCTTCGCTCGGGCTGTGACTTTGTCCGATGTGCTGCTGAGGGGTTTCAAGTGGGGCTTTGCTGCTTTTACTGTCGCTCTGGCTGTCGAGTACGCCCTCTTCCCACCAAAGAAGGGTGGCCACTAATCCTCATCCCCGGAGCACAATGCCGTCTATTAATATTCTGTATTTTTCGTTAAATAAATTTCCTTTTGATCACCTCACATCTTCCTTATTCTTCTTTTTAACCCTTAAATCACACCAGGCGGTACTCTACACTGTGATTACTTTATCTCCCTTATAAACCAAGAGTGTCGGTGCTGGGATGAATTTACAAATGCAGCACGGAGTTATTCCTGCTTCCTCTTCCTGCTCAGTTTACGGAAGCACAGTTGGAAGCATTTTACTGTCACCAGCACAAAAACCAGCACAACAGTAGCCAGAAATGCTATCACATCCAGGCAGTGGTACTGGATCCAGTTGAGGTCGTGGGCCGCAGCTCTGAGATGTTTAGCTCCTTTGTGCCGCATCACAAATTCAGTCCAGTATACCGAGAGGTCGATGGGGTCGATTGGTCGGTCTTTATGGAGTGCTGAGAGCTTCTTCACGTTCTCTTTATACCTGCACAGTGACAGATTGATGGCAAGAGTTTATGAACACTAAATTATTTTCTTAAATAATTAATCTTAACTGATTTTAAGTAACCGACACTTCTTAAGCGACCATCTTCCCCTCACCTGGTGTCATTGATGACCTCATTCAGCGCTTGGACAATGCGTTCTGTAGTGATACTAAACAGATCCACTATGACTCCCACTTCTCTGCTTGCCAACCTCCTCGCGTTGTCAGGCTGGTCCCCGGAAATCGGCATCATCACCATGGGAACAGCATGACACAGACCCTCAAAAAGGCCGTGTGAGCCGGCATGAGTGATGAAAGCCCGCGCTCCAGGATGAGCTAACAAAGCGACAAGTCAGAGGTCAGTTATGTGATTCGTCACCAGTCAGTTTTGAGTTTTGTGCTAAACATTTCAGGATAAACGCACCTAGAAGGTCATTCTGAGGCACCCACTGCATCAACTTGACATTTTCTGGGACATTGTCAGGAACCTTCCCCCCGTACCTCCATATGACCTGTTAAAAGATTTGTGATTAATGCTCTGATTGATATTTAAGAAATAAAATGTATATATATATATATATATATTCCTCTACCTTCTGTGGGATCTGTCTGAAGGCTTCAAGAAAAACGGAGCTAGTCTCTTCTGGCATATCTGGTATCATGCTGCCCAGAGTAAACACTACAAATCCATGTTCTCCTGACACCCAGGACTCCAAATCCTACACACACACACACACACACACACACACACACAGATTAGGGTCTGGTGACATTTATTTATTATCATTCAGTTAGACTTTCTTACTCATAAAAACAAGTGAGAGAAACAGAAAAATTAGTAAAAGAAATCTTCCCACTGAAAGGTTTTTCTACAAACGAATAAAAACTTACTTTAGGAAGAGGATTTCTAATGTCACAGTTCATCCCCCCAATCAGAACCATATTTGGCATGAGAGGGCGCGGAAACTCCAGTGTGAAGTCAAGCCTGTTAAAAAAAAAAATAGTAATGTCAATATGTATCCGAACATTAGAGAGAGAAACTTATATTCTTTCAGTTTGATACATTGGTGGAGCTCTGAGACTTATTGTAACTTGTTGAAAAGAAGGATGATATGTAAACTCTGAAGTTTTTTCTATCAGACATAAGTTAAAATAATGATATGTGTTACATTTTAAGGTTTTGTTTGTCGAAATGTTTATACTTTTTGAAACCATGTGTGTAGAAACATGATCAATAGTATCTATAGTCTCTCTCTCTCGCTCTCTCTTTATGTATGAGGTGTTTATTGAGTTATACCAGCGTTTTGTGTAGATTTCTTTAACTTGATATGTGCATATTGTTTTGTATTTGTTTTCTTTTGTGTGAGACGTTTAACCCTTTGCTCTGTTATGTTGTGGTGTGACTAAGACTAACTATTGTAAGGGTTGCCCAACAGAAGAAAAATGTTTTGTGAAAAAGGATGGACATGATAACCTGAAGCTTCAACCAACAACTTTGTCCTCAGTTTAATCCTGAATGTATTTAGTTGTGATTAACTTATAACTTCTCTGTGGTGTTCTTGTTAGAACTTGTTAATATGTGCTGAGATAAACATCCGCTCCTACTCTTGATAGATATGTGCTGCTCCCACAAATAATCACTATAAACCCTGTTTTGTTAAAGTCTAAGAACCACAGAAAATTAAAATATGGTTAAAAAAGCATTTCCTGGTTCATCTGTAATTTGATTTATTTTGTGTTTAAAGGCTAAGCAGCTTTAATATTACTTATCAGGGTATCTCTGTTGTCAGCCCTTATTTAAAGTTTGAACACTGGAGAGCAGCACTGAGCAGGTCAGGTAAGCTTTCTGAGCCAGCTGTCACCTGCTGAGTGAGGCGAGAGGCTGAGAGGCTGAGACACTGGCAGGCTAAATTCAATGAAAGGAAGACAGCAGAGATACCTTTGGTAAGTGTGTTGTGTTCTTTGTTAATTATCTGTTTAGAATGTTTGAATGTTTACATCACGCCTACTTAGTTTAGGCTGTTCTGGTTTTATAGTGTAGTGTTCACATGAAACAATTACATTAGAAGGGTAAATGATCATTAATATTGAACACATTTAACTTGTTTGTTTAAATTGTAAACAAAAGATAAATAACTGAATAAATACTAAAATTCAGATTAATTTAATTGTTAGATTAACCTAAATTCTGATTTGTTTCATTTGGTGTTAAAATGTGAAAAAAGGAAAGTAAGGATGCTAAAAGATGTTTAATCAATTAAAATTTGAGACTGATTTGATTTTGCATGTGTATGTTCTTAAGACACTTTTGTTGATTAACATTTTTATGTCTTTTGTGTTTGAAGGTTTACAACCCGATAAGCTCCTGAAGGATGTTTAAAGATGTGACAATCAATACATTGGAAAACTATCTAAAGAAAGAAGAGTTGTAAAGCGTGTCCTCTGTGATCTTCAAGCCCTGACAGGGAAGCATTGAATTATGAAAACACCCACAATGACTTGACAAACCCTTTGTACATGTTACCTGAGCAGCCAGATAGCAGATTCAGTAAGCACCTCAGCCACGCCCACCTTCTCTCCCAGGAACTGATAGGCCATGTTGTCAAACTGCCAGTACATCAATCTGCAGAGCAACGGCTCCATTAAAGCCAACTGTAGGTCAGAGGTTTCACAACAATAAAGTGCAAATTAAACAAGGTGAGAGGTAAGAGTTGAATTTCATAGTGTAAGTTACTGATTGAATAGTGTCATGCATAATCTTTAAGTGCTTGCCAGAGTGTTGATACTTCTCTCCATGAAGTTCATTTTATCTGTGTATCCTGAGAAGAAGCGGGGCACGTATGAGGGCGGGGAGGGGCAGGCTGCAGACTTTATATCCAGGGAACACGGAATACCCCTCAGCACATTAATAAAGGGGAGACCTGAGGAGGATTGAATGCAGAAGAGTGACAAAATGTGCAGATTTATAAAAGGAAACAACACATAATACCCAGGTGTGGCTGAACTCACCTAGTTTTCGAGCAATTAAGGCTCCTGTGGGCACCATGGGGTCTGTTATGACGGCGTCAAAATCCTGCAGAGTGAACAGGTGAAAAATAGGGTTCATGTTTAATAGTGTGCAATAATAAAACACCGTCATGTGTCCAGCATCCAAACGTTAAATCTTAATCTAGCAATAATTAAAGCAGTATTGGATAATAGTAGTTGGATAAAATTCAAGACCAAAAGCAGCAGCAGTTAAAGTTGTCACTTCAAGGTGTTACTAGTAGAAAAGTCAAAGCTGACAGAGAAAATAGAGGGGAGCTAAATCTCTACCACAAAATGTAATCTTACACAAACAAGAGTCCTCACTCACTTGGACTACTGTTCAGCAGTGTGATCAAGTGTGTCAAATACAGAATTAAAGAGCGGCAAGACTCGCTCTAAAGTGTAAGCTATCTATTCAAAAGTACACTCAGTTTACTGCACATTGCACATATTGCACAGTTTGCTTTTTCTTAATATTTTATTTTATTTACCATTTTGTTTTGTACCTTTTGCACAATTTAGAATTTATTACTGTAAATATTATTCATCTTATTTTACCTTATTTTGGTTGTATTGCACCACGGGACGGAGACGAACGCAATTTCGATTCCACTGTATGTCTGGCATATTTTGAAATTGACAATAAAGTTGACTTTGACTTTAACTGAAGAGCTAAACAGCATCAAAATGTACATAGCTTTAGGATTGGTAAGTTCTGTAATAACCTATCTGTACATGCAGTTACATGATTACATATTGTATTATCATGTTTATTTCAGCATCCTTTGCACTCCTCACCACTGCTTAAGGGTCCTATGTTGACTTGATTTCAAATATTTGGTCGTGGAGAGCTAAATTAACCAGAGTCATATGTGCAGCTATACCAATAAAACTGCTTCTGATTGTGATTTTGATTCTGACGTCAGGGTGGTCAGTGTTGAAACAAAGGACTACCATTTCTCTGATGTGATTTTTTTTATTCTTCAGAAATATTTAATCACATCAAATTCCAACTGCCCTGTCAACGACTATCCTACTATAATAATGGACATAATTTCAGACATTACCAGTTCAAAGCTCCTGTGAGGGTATTTCTCTTTGTGTTGTTTTTTACGCCTCCTGTGCACAAAGCATTACACCTGACCTGTATGCTCATTTTGTTATGTTCAAGTATAAGTGGTGTTTTTAACAAAACTGCTCATCCTGCTTAATATTAACAGTCAACTGTATCACACGTTGCGAATCTTTGCCATGGAAAATGTTCAAGAAGGCATGCTGTTAATCACCTGTGTGAACCCTACCCTTTGACACTGCTTCCAGTTATTAACAACAGCAATAAAGACCTCATTCATCTTTTTCTGATTGACCATTTGGCTTCTGGAGGCCATACAGAGACATCAGTATTAAGGGAGTTGTGCACAGAGAATCAAGAGAAGCTTGAACCAGGCACCCAAAAACGCAGTGAACGGTGCAAGTATTGAATCTGAAAATACTTCACGCCTGTTTCTGGAGTCAAACCTGAGTATTTGTACTCACCTGCTGTGCCAGATGTGAGATGAGAGTATCATTTAATAGCAGGCTCTCTGCAATCGTGTGGATGAATCCTACTATTCTCTTGATTTGTGAGAATTGTTTTTTTGCCCGCTGTAGAAAGGACCCATCAGCTTTTTCCATCATGTGCTTGTTCGTCACCAAGAACTGATCGATGAATTCCTGGTCGTAAGGAATAGGGAAGGTAACAGTGTCATAGTGCTTCCCTGGGCCCATTCGCATGCTGGCCTCTGGTATCACCACGGTGACCTGGTGCCCACGGCGACCCAATTCTTGGGACAGGGCCTTTACAGACAGCCAGTGACTCCCATCCATGGGTATCACGAGCAGTTTGCCCCGGAAAGGTGCAGTGGCCGCGTCACCTGCAGGGCTGGAGGTCACAGCTTCAGTCTCTCCTGTGTCTACAAGTTTGGACTTTTCTGCTACGGTCTCCAGCTTCTTATTTGCAGCGCAGTTCGCCTGCATGTCCATGTTTAGCAGCAGGAACACACACACAGCTTTCCACATTGTTTACGTTCCTTTCTGTCTAAAGCTCAGTGAAAATGCATCCAACACGGACAAGAAGGAGTGTCAGAATGAGAAGGAAGAAATATCTGTCCTTTGAATGCTCCTGTAAACCACTCCTTTGTCTGCAGCGTTGAAATACCTTTGTGAATTACCATGATTGTGCGTGTGTGTGTGTGTGTGTGTGTGTGTGTGTGTGTGTGTGTGTGTGTGTGTGTGTGTGTGTGTGTGTGTGTTCAAAGTCCTCACTAAACAAGTAGGCAAGTTTGAGCCAGTCAAGCCGCCCTAATCAACGGAGACCGACTTTAGGGACCATCAACAAATTACTGTTTCATAGTGGCAAAATCACTATTTTAATAATTTTTCTTAAATAACTTCCATGTTTTATGACCGACTGTCCTCAAATTAGAAGGGTAAATGGTCATTAATATTGAACACATTTTACTTGTTTGTTTAAATTGTAAACAAAAGATAAATAACTAAATAAATACTCAATTTCAGATTAATTTAATTGTTAGATTAATTTAAAATGAATAATCACTTAGAGGAATGAGACACACCACATTAACTTATGTGTTTTAACTATTTTCTATCAATATTTTGAACTAATAATTAATAATAGTTTTTTCAATATCTTCCAAAGCCTTGTGACCTATGGTCCTAAAAATTAGCCTTAGATATTTTTTATCACTTCAAGAAATGAAACACACCTCCTATTACTTATTTGTTTGTTTTTTTCATAATGTTTATTACTAACAATTAAACTTTTTTTTTTTACAATCTCTCCTGTCATATGACCATAATTCCCTCAAATCAATCCTGACACAGAAATATACCACACATCTCATTGATAATTATCACAGTGCTTCTTCATTTTATCTTCCATGAAGGACATATTCTTTTCTTACTGGATAAGCAAACACATTCACATTTTTCATGTGAAACCATGCGAACCAATTCCCCAATTCAGGCACAGTTATACAGGCTATAGTTTTCTTATCCTTTTTAGGTTTAATTTTATTCCAATATTTTCTTTTAATCACAATTCTGAATATTTTTGGCCCTGCAGCAGTTTTTCTGAATCCACTGTTGTCACAGTGATAATCTTCTTTGTTGACAACAATCGTCCCGGTATTTTCTTTATTTTATTTTGAGGAATTAATTTAGCTGTTACTCTTTTCCCAGATTTCTGTCATGGCTCTCTTACTCTGGCTCCCTCCTGATTGAGGTTCATTCCTTTCACCTGCTCAAACCTGCACACCAGCTCTCCATCTCCTCATCAACTCAGCAGTATATATACCCCGGCTCTCCGTTCATTTATCACCAGATTGTTGTGTCAACTACTGTGGTAGACTAAGGCTCAGGATAATTAAGATTTTGAAAGTTTTTTTTAAAATAAGCTTTTGTGCTTGTTTTGGTTTTTGAGTCTCATCCTGTTTTTTCCTTCGCTTCAGGATCACCATTCACCCTCCTGCCTTCCTGCTCAGCCATCTGCCTCAACCTGCTCTCTGGACTCAAAACTGCTCAGCCACAGTCACACCCCTACTCTGGTCTGGTCAGCCTTCATCCCCTTCACTCTGCTAACCTCGGGAATCTTCAACCCATCTTCATCTCCATTTGCCGCAATAAACCTCATTACCAATCAACCCCTCTGTGTTAATGTGTCCTATCTGGGTCCTAAATTCACTGGTTGTAACAATTTCCTTTTATTTTTTCCAACGTCTTTCACACAGTCCTGTATATCTGTCACTGTCATTTTGGTTTATTTTGTTTTCCTCTTCAATGAACTGATGGCTGGTCAGCTCATCCTTTCCCTCATTATCTACCATTCTTTTCCTTAGCATGTCTGCCAGTTTGTTGCTTTACCTCTCTCCTTGTCTGTTTTTTAATCTTTGCTGATTCAGTGTCATCCAAGGGGGTTTGCTCTTCTTTGTCTTTCTTTTCTTTTGTGATTTGTCTGTCCTTCTATTTTGTTCTCCTCTTCACTGAGGATGACTTGCCACTGCCCACAAAACGTCAACTAAAAATGGTATAACTGATCTGTTTGGACTGTGTGAGAAAGTCCAAATAGCCACAAGTTTACATGTATTTTATTTAAATCTACCATTCAGACTGTGACCTCAGGCGATTTGAAAACATGAGTCAAAACTGTAAAATCCTCAAATTCACTTGTGTTCATGTGTATGGGGTACGTTACTGCCAAACCAATGCCAACCCTGGGACTGAACCATGTCATTTCATTTTTGTTTGTTTTGAGTGAGGGGACAGTCAGACAATTCTTCGGATGCATTTGTTCGTGTATGTGAGCAACAAGGAGTTCAGTACCACGATTTACACATGTTTTGCCGAAACCATAATTTTTAGCAGCTATTCATTTAAAAAGATAAAACCACAAATACAAGATTGAAGATTTTTATTTGTCACATGCTCATACAGATGCACAGTGAAATGTAAAGACTGTTCCGCAAGGCCAAGCAATAAACACTTAAAATAACTATTACACATATGTAGGCCTACATCTGGTCTATTAACAATTTAATATTAATTAAAAAAAAGATAAAACCACTAATATTTGACAAAATGTGGTGTGTATCATTCCTCAAAGTGATTATTAATTTAAAATATTGATTTGAGGACAGACGGCCATAAAACATGGTGGTTATTTAAGAAAAATGATTAAAATAGTGATATTGCCCTTATTAAACAGTAATTTGTTGATGGTCCCTAAAGTCGGTCCCTACTTTAGTCCCTAAAGTTGGTTAGTGCGAGAGCAGGGAGAGCAGGTTACCATATAATCTGTCGTGGAGACGAGTGAGAGGTTTACGGAGCTGGCTCCAGCGTAAATGTCTGTATCCAACTTAAAACCAACTTCACCGCAGTGCTGCACTGACAGCAACCAAAGTCCTCAATGAAGGTTGTCATGGGGACAAATCATAAAAGAAAGCACGCGTTCACAGCTGATACTGCACCTGAGGGACTAGAGGAGAGTTCAGTGGCTGAAACGACGGGAAGTGTAGAGTGTGGGAATATCTGGAGCAACTTTTCAAGGATGATAGACTACCTACACAGAGAGAGACAATACAATGTTGTGGCATGTCTGACAATTAAAGCTCCTGTGATGTGCTTTTAGCTGCTTATGAAATAGACCATAATTATAATTAATTCCTCTATATGACCTAAATAAAGAAATGAAACTATCAGCGACAACAATGATTATTCAGCCTGGCTTTAGTATCTAACCTATTCTATTTCCTGTTTTTCTCCTAAAATTCACCAGGAGAAACAGGTGAGACTGTACAGGAGCCTTTCTCGAGGCTTAGAGGTGATATCTTTCAAATGGCTAAGTGTCTTCTTAAAAGGAGAAATAAGACAAGACACGCAAAAAGAAATAGGCTTCCTCTGTAAACCACAAACTCAAGCCTTCAAAATAAAATTAATCAGCCGCTAAAATCAAGGACATCAGGAGCTTTACATTGTATATTTACATTGTACATTTATTCCTGACAATACGTAGTTATTTGGAAGTCCTTTTAAATTCATCGTGATATAGCCTTTAACGTTTGAGTGACAGTCTGACAGTCAGAATCAGACTCAGATTTATTGGCCAGGTATGCTTACACACATAAGGAATTTAACTTCTGAGAACTGTGCTCTAATACGTACAGGTACAACATTAACTATCAACAATAAACATAATAAGAAAGACTAATATTTACTTGATTAAATATGAAACAGTGCAGTGGTGAATAGTGCAAAAGATGCAGAAGTAACATGTTAATAAGAAAAATGACAAATGGGTCAATTAAGATGTAAATTACAGTATTTACATAAATAAGTGTGCGTATATTGATCATTTAGATTTAATAATATATGTATACATATATGTATATTCACTGATGGTTTGGTTTAGGTTTGGAGTGAAGGGGGGCTTCTCCTGAAGTCCTTGGTCATCTCCACAGTCTTGAGCGGGTTCAGCTCCAGATGGTCCTGACTGCACCAGAGAGCCAGCTGTTCCACCTCCCGTCTGTAAGCAGACTCGTCTCCGTCCTCGATGAGACCGATGACGGTGGTGTCGTCTGCAGATTTCAGGAGTTTCACAGAAGGGTCCCCTGAGGTGCAGCCATTTGTGTAAAGGGAGAAGAGCAGTGGGGAGAGAACACACCCCTGGGAGGCGCCAGTGCTGATTGTCCGGGTGCTGGATGTAGTGCTCCCCAGTCTCACCTGTTGTCTCCTGTCAATCAGGAAGTTGATAATCCACTGACAGGTGGAGGCCAGCACTGGGAGCTGGGTGAGTTTCTGGTGCAGGATGTCCGGGATGATGGTGTTGAAAGCCGAGCTGAAGTCCACAAACAGGATCCTAGCAGAGGTCCCAGGGAGTCGAGGTGATGCAGGATGTAGTTTAGCCTCTTCCTCAGAAAGTTAAGAGAACTCCGTCAGCTCGACATTTTATCTTCACCTTTTTGTCATTGCTCTGTCAAAAAGTCCAATTTATGAGACGCAAGTATGGCTAATGTTTTCAATAACTTTATTAATAATGCTCATTCATATCGGGAAACCTGTTGAATGATAGTTTGTTTGTTGTTTTTGACAAATATAAACCATCATTGTTGTTTGCTAACGTAGCAAGGTAGTACATATCGGTAACAATAATGTTGCATTTACACTGCAAGATAAATGTTATTAAATTTGATTATTGAGCAGGACTGGGATTAATGTCTGTGTTTTGTATTTCTCTTCTGCTGACAGTGACAGATAATCCTATTTGTTTGACTCTTTCACGGTTTTTTTAATTCATATAAAGTTTGAAACGTTTCCTTCAATCATTATCTTAGTTTATTATCTTATTATCTTAGTTCATACATTCTCATTGTGAATGTAATATAGTTTATTTTAAGTCGGCATTGTTCATTTTCATATCAGACTATATTTGTATAGAACTTTTCATAAAACATAAAGGTATTTGTTCATGTTTGGGGGTATTTTTGAATTAATATCAGGGTACATGACTATTTTAAAGCCTGCATGTTAGATTGGTTTGAATTAAAAATATTTTATTTTAATTATTAGGTGTCAGAGAAGTATCGTATTCTCCTATGTATGTAAGAATCTATCAATCTATCTGTCTAGTGTGAAATATCCAGTGTTGTTTTTTCGTCATTAGAAATGCAGGAAACACGACTAACACTGTTCATATTACAGGATGATTACACTTCATTGTGTGGTTGTTTAATATGAATATTATTGTTTTTTTATGTACACAGAAGACGAAGTCAACTTATTTATGATTTGTTAGAACAAACAACTCTTTACATTACCAAAATCATATTTTTATCTTCAGCTGAAATACTTATTAAGTAAATATGGTGTTAATGATCACCTTGTATGAAACCACATTAACAGACACATGCTTTATTTTTCAGACTTTCCAAGCCTGCTCTGGTCCCATAAACACAGGAGGTCTGATATGACCGGACAGTCAGCCTCACAGTCAAACCGGACAGGCGGCCACACAGCCAGCCTTACAGTCAGCAGGACAGGCGGCCACACAGCCAGGCGGCCACACAGCCAGCCTCACAGTCAAACCGGACAGGCGGCCACACAGCCAGGCGGCCATACAGCCAGCCTCACAGTCAGCAGGACAGGCGGCCACACAGCCAGCCTCACAGTCAAACCGGACAGGCGGCCACACAGCCAGGCGGCCATACAGCCAGCCTCACAGTCAGCAGGACAGGCGGCCACACAGCCAACAGGACAGGCGGCCACACAGCCAGCCTCACAGTCAAACCGGACAGGCGGCCACACAGCCAGCCTCACAGTCAAACCGGACAGGCGGCCACACAGCCAGCCTTACAGTCAGCAGGACAGGCGGCCACACAGCCAGGCGGCCATACAGCCAGCCTCACAGTCAGCAGGACAGGCGGCCACACAGCCAGGCGGCCACACAGCCAGCCTCACAGTCAGCAGGACAGGCGGCCACACAGCCAACAGGACAGGCGGCCACACAGTCAGCATACCTGCCACAAATCTTCCTCAAACTGTTTCCCACCCTCCAGCTATGACTACCCCTCAGGATGAGTCAATAAGCCATACATTTTGGCTATGGCTATTTTGGCGGCTGTAGCTCAGTTGTTAGAGTTGTTGCCTCTCAACCGGAAGGTCGAGGGTTCAGTTCCCAGCTGAGCAATATATCCGATGTGTCCTTGGGCAAGACACTTAACCCCGCATTGCTCCCGCTGCTTCAGTGGTGGTGTATGAATGGATTAGTGTTGTACTTACTCTCTGATGTACGTCGCTTTGGATTAAAGCGCCTGCTAAGTGAATTGTAACTATTGTAATTGTAACATTTTCCTTGCTCATGTCTCCTTTCTCAGCCATTATGCTTTCCTGTTTGAAAGTAATTTGTTTTCTGAGGGTAGGTGACGGCTAGCTTGGGCTTTATATCATTGGTCAAATGCTGTGAATGCATGCTACAATTATTAAGGAGCCCACCTCAACAATCAGCATGTAAAGTGTGACTGTGTGCCATGTGAAAAAGAATAATTGTTATTGTTATATGTCAGACTGCCTTTAGCGAGGTGTTTATAGCACATGTTTATAATGTGGTCACAGTGAGAATGTTAGTGTCAACTTTCTCTGCTTCCTCACAAAGTTTAGTTTTTATCACTGTGTCTGATAAAATATCTAGAAGGTATTTCTCTTACTGTCTTTTCTTGATATTTATGGTGAAAATATAATCAATCAATCAGTGTTTGTAAAGCGCCAATTCATAACAAGTGTTATCTGGAGACGCTTTAAAAAGGAGAATATGGGATAATATACTCGAAGGATTTCTCCTTTGTATTCCTCGTGTTCCTGATGTCCACACTTCCTCTCCACTGAGGTGGAGGTCGGAGCAGGCCGTGCATGAAGGAGGACGGCACAGTGTGATGGTGGAGGCTGGGCCTCAGATTCAGATTCAGGTTCAGATTTTCCCAGGTGTGGACAAACACCTTCAAAACCAGCTCTGAAAACGAAAGCAGTCTGCCATGCGGTGACGAGCACGACAGGAGGGTTTAGTTTATTTTAAATACTATCTGGAGGGAAAGCTTCTTTACCGTAAGTTACCATGACTTGTTTTAATCACTGTAGTTATGTAGATTTACAGCAAGGCTACAGGTGTTGTCGTTTTCTCACTGTAGACTAAATTGATTATTATCGTAGAAGGATTTTGTTAAACTGGGTTATTCTGTTTGTGTGCATCACTTTGACAGAAGTTGCTCTCCGATAACTTGTTAACTTTGTTGTAAAATGTATGTTGTCCTCATAAACTAGGTTAAATCCGACGTGATTGATTACACTGTATCGCCTATTTAAAGGTTTGTTTTGTTTGTTTTTTGTCGAGAAATGAATACCTGCGACGTGTTTGAAAACTATGGCAGATCTGTGATGACAAAGTAGTCTATCCGAAGTTTATACTTAGCCTAATAAATGTTCAGTGTCCTTATTGTTCTGTAGACTCGGTAGAAGACGTAGGCTGTTTTCATTACTTTAGTACATATGACCTGCAAACAGTGTTTGTCTGTCACATTTTAAATTGTCCTGCAACAAGTCTCGACAGGGATGCTTTCCTCGGCATAACATCGACAAGGTGTGTCCATTAGCTGAAAAGTATGGACGTCTTCCCTGGAGAATGTAGATCTAGGTCTATTTCAGGGAAAGAGACAGACGAATTAGATCAAGTGTGTTTAAAAAAAGTTCGTCTTTTGTCTTCCTTGCGCTGTATGTTAGTCATAAACTTACCATATTGTCTTAATACAAAATGAATATAGGCCTAGGCCACAAGTCATTTCATGTAGGGTAGCCTATGTTCATGAATGAACTGGTTTAATAAATGATTGTAAACAGGCTTTAATAGGTTCATGACCTATGGTTTGACTGATGTAAAGACATTAACTAAGAATGTTGATTAAACAGTATTACTGGAACTACTTCAAAAGTTTGAATTTATCAGGATTTATTGACACCCTTCAGTCAAACTGAATCAAGATTAAACTAAATCATTGTATACACACTGTTCATTAGTTCAAGCAATAAAGATACTGCAATATGTCACCAAAGACTCTCACAGGTTGACTATATAGTTACCGGTCTGTGTCAGATTCTTCTCAACTTTAATGTTTCTATTTTTGTCCCTGTTTCAGATTCATGATGTCAGCCAATGACACAATGAGACGGAATAAAACACTTCTTCAGTCAACGTTGTGCGTAGATCACATACTAATCCTCAACAAGGTTTATGAGAAGAAACTGATCACTGGACGTGAGTACAACAACCTGAAGAGCATCAACAAAGGAGATGTGGAGGGCCATGTTGTAGAGCTGGTGGATAAGATCATGAAAAAAGGAGATGAGACATGCCAAGCCTTCCTTCACCTACTGCAAACTGACGAAGACATCAAAACCACTTACCCTGAGCTGAAGAACATACAGCTGAGCGTCACCCGCCCGTTACCTCTGCCTATCCAAGCTAGTTCAAGTAATGAAGGAGGTATGTAAACATAGAGATTATGTCGACTGTATTGGATAAATTAGTCCACTGCGTGTCCACATGGTTTTGAAACAGCTTTATTTTGAGAGGTGTAATTCTGTTTCTTTCTGATTTCCTCAGCCACGATGCCACCAGAGAGCAAGAGGCCAAAGCAGGTGAGGTCTTAAATGTATTTTAAAATAATGTCTCTATAGGTTACAATGCATTTATAGAGAACATGTTTTCATATCACAGCCTGCAGATACAAGCTAACTAGCTTTTATTAACTAGTCTCAATATTCAAATCCATAATTCAAATTTTCTTTAAAAAAATGTTTTGAAGCACTGCCATCAATGCCAGTCAGAGTAATTAACTGAACACTATCTCTATGCAGATGACTTTTTATGAAATATTATAAATGTTTTTGTTATTAAATGTGTTTATCAGAGACCGTAGGACCTATATATTTAAATAGAACTGCAAATATGCCAAAATCAGCCAGAGGGCAAGTTGACAAGGTACCAGACATGTGAAATCGATGAAGAGAATACAACTATAACCAATGGAGTAAATCATCTTAATTACAGTGTGCAGAACACAGAGTATTAACTCTCAAACAAACGGGAACCTGATTTCAAAATGGTGAATTCAAGGAAGGTTTTCAAGGTCCTTTGTCCTCAGTGTCTCAAAAAGTGCAGCTTCAGGCTCCTAAAAAATTAAAAAATTATTGTACGTTTGTTTTTAGGATGTTTAATAAAGTTCATGAAGTTGATCTTTATACTACAAGTGTTGCTGGAGCTTTTTAACCTCTCCTCGCATTTCATTCTCCGTGAACCTTGGTAGTTTTTGAAGTATTCCCAAACCCCCACTCTGCTTCTACTTTGTTTTTAGGACGATCAATATCAGCTGAACAGCCAACCGAGCAGCCTCTGTGTCATAATTAACAATGAGAATCAGAATCAGGCTGCAGTGAAGAAAGTAGCAGTCAAGAAGTCCTCAAAGAATGCATTAGCCCAGAAAACCCCGGTGAAGAAGGCAGTCAAAAAGCCAGCAGCCAAGACAACCCCGGTGAAGAAGGCAGTCAAAAAGCCCGCTGCTAAGACAACCCCGGTGAAGAAGGCAGTCAAAAAGCCAGCAGCCAAGAAAACCCCGGTGAATAAGGCAGTCAAAAAGCCAGCAGCCAAGACAACCCCGGTGAATAAGGCAGTCAAAAAGCCAGCAGCCAAGACAACCCCGGTGAATAAGGCAGTCAAAAAGCCAGCATCCAAGACAACTCCGGTGAATAAGGCAGTCAAAAAGCCAGCATCCAAGACAACCCCGGTGAAGAAGGCAGTCAAAAAGCCCGCTGCTAAGACAACCCCGGTGAAGAAGGCAGTCAAAAAGCCAGCAGCCAAGACAACCCCGGTGAATAAGGCAGTCAAAAAGCCAGCAGCCAAGACAACCCCGGTGAAGAAGGCAGTCAAAAAGCCAGCAGCCAAGACAACCCCGGTGAATAAGGCAGTCAAAAAGCCAGCAGCCAAGACAACCCCGGTGAAGAAGGCAGTCAAAAAGCCAGCAGCCAAGACAACCCCGGTGAATAAGGCAGTCAAAAAGCCAGCAGCCAAGACAACCCCGGTGAAGAAGGCAGTCAAAAAGCCAGCAGCCAAGACAACCCCGGTGAATAAGGCAGTCAAAAAGCCAGCAGCCAAGACAACCCCGGTGAATAAGGCAGTCAAAAAGCCCGCTGCTAAGAGATCCAAGAAGGCTGCCCCGAAGAAGGTGGTGAAGAAGACTCCAGTGAAAAAGGCTCCAGCTAAGAAAGCACCAGCAAAGAAGACTGCAGCCAAGAAGGCCAAGAAGTAGATCTGCACACCAGAATTCAATGCATCAAAAGCTCTTTTAAGAGCCACCACAACTTCTACTAAAGATTCTGTCCTCAGTAATACAGTTATTATCCGTTTTTTTAACAATTATGTAATATATATTTATAAGCATCAAATCCAGCTTTCAAACGTTTTGCTCGTGCGCAAAATCCGACCCGACGGTGTAAGGTTCATCCAAAGAGCAGCTCGTCCACATAAAAGAGTGCTTAACAAACCTGAAAGTCTCCACACACGCAGACTATCAGGTACATGTTGCACACAAAGGAACTTCCAAGTGTGCATGGGTTTTTACTTCGTTCTCTGAAATACAGAAACACGAGCACATCAATTCAGCGCATATTACCGGGCATCTGGGTCGACTGAATTACGCATGGCATCAAAGACTTTTTAGGTTCTTTTAAGGTTCAAGTAGCCTCGATTGCCCGGTCATGTCGATTTGCCCTGTACAACATCAGGAAGATCAGACCTTACCTGTCAGAGGATGCTACACAGCTCCTGGTACAGGATCTTGTGATATCACGCATTGACTATTGCAACTCTCTACTGGCAGGTCTTCCTACATGCACTATCAAACCCCTGCAGATTATACAAAATGCAGCAGCACGACTGGTCTTCAACCTTCCTAAAAGAGCCCATGTCACTCCGCTGTTCATCTCCTTACTCTGGCTCCCAGTTACTGCTCCTATCAAATTTAAAACTCTGCTGTTCGCTTACAAAACAGCGACAAAAACGGCTCCTCCTTACTTTAACTCTCTCATCCAGGTCTACATTCCCTCCCGCCCACTACGCTCTGCCAATGAAAGGCATCTGATCCAACCTTCACAACAGGGTCCTAAGACGCTAACTAGCCTCTCCTCCTCTGTCGCCCCCCAGTGGTGGAATGAACTTCCAAACTCCATTCGAAGAAAAAGCTAAAGACCCAGCTCTTTCATGAATACCTACTAACTTAATGATGATGGTTTCGGTATCATTGATGATGATGATGGTTGTCACGATTGTTTTTGTTTGATAACGATGACTTATAAGATGGTTTCTATACTGATTAGAGCTCTCAAGAACTGCCCTCAATGTTGTGCTTGGCCTCTGGTCACTTCCTGTCAGCACCTGTGTGTCCAATCGGACTCAAAGCTGATCGTTTGCTCTCACTGACATTGTTCCCTTTTTTCTAGATCCTTGCTTGTATTGTACTTACTCTCTGATGTACGTTGCTTTGGATAAAAGCGTCTGCTGAGTGAATTGTTGAATTGTTGAATTGTAGAAAGACCCCTATGCTGCCCCAAAAGTGCCCCAAAAGTGCCTGTGTGAGACTTACTCATCTTCAACAACAAATAAAAACCTACTAAAATATTACAGGTGCGTTAGTACATTATGACTGAACAAGATAATGTACAACATATCAAAAGTACAACATGAGAATGGGGGGGGTTCCGAGTGTCCATAAACATGCTTGACATTACTACGGGCCCCACATACACAGAATGTTGAGGGGTAGCTCAAATTCACAAAATGGCATTTTTCAAAATACTTCAATGTGTTAATGCCTGAAAGTAGGCCTACTCCATTTCCTAATTTTGTTCAGTTGTCATAGATACACATTTAAAATAAATATTTCACTGTTTGAATATTCAGTCATTAGTTTTTGAGAAGAGGATGTAAACATGCATCACTGAAAGTTTTAGAGAATTAGTGTACTTATTTAAATAGAATCATTAGGGTACTTTATCAGTATTTTCGTGGTATGTGTGTTTTCATAAATATGTTGTTGAACCGCATCAGAACAGCAACTAAAATGAATTTCTAGCAACGATTCTCTTCTGTCATGGTAAGCCCATCTATCATAGTTTAACACAAATTCTAACTATATCGACTACTTTTTTGGACATGATTTTCATCCAATTCATCAATGCCAGTCAGAGTAATTAACTGAACACTATCTCTATGCAGATGACATTTTCTGAAATATTATAAACTATGTATTGAGTTGGAATATAAACTGTGACACCCCTAGTATTAAAATATACAATATTAGCTTTGTAATGTTGAAATACCATAAACAATTCAAACTTTGAGAGTAAAACAAAGATTTTTCTTTAATTAAAAAATAAGTAGAAAATGTGTTCTAAAAAATAGTTTTTTTTTGTTTTTAGGATGTTTAAAAAAGTTCATGAAGTTGATCTTTATACTACAAGTGTAGCTGGAGCTTTTAACCTCTCCTCGCCTTTCATTCTCCGTGAACCTTGGTAGTTTTTGAAGTATTCCCAAACCCCCACTCTGCTTCTACTTTGTTTTTAGGACGATCAATATCAGCTGAACAGCCAACCGAACGGCCTCTGTGTCATAATTAACAATAAGAATTTCATGGATGGTAACGTGAGAGAGGGAACCAACAATGATGCTGGTATGTTACACATTAGACACATTCATAAGTTACACTTTTGTTCTCTTTGTAAATCGATTAGCATTGAGCTTTTGATCACCGATTCTCGTGGAAATATTTATGAAACATGAAGTGGGTCATTCATTATTGATTTTGTGGAACTATGTTGTAAAGGGGCACCTCGTGAAACTACCCTGTTACATTTTTGAATTGTCATTTCGATTTTTTTAATGTAGGAAAATGTTTATTTTAATGATTTGAAAGATGATTTGTGTCGTACGACGGAGGATTAGGGCCACGTTAAAAAAAAACGAGATTAAAGTCGTAAATTTGGAAATTTGACTTTAATCTCGTAAATTAACGAGTTCGAGACCAGGCTGCGCGAAAATGATGAAAGTGGAACTCTTAAAGTCTTTAAAGGATAAAATAATAAAGTTGTTATTTTAATCTATATCAGAAGAGCAGCAGCATCCTGTTCTCAAATGACAAACATGGAGCATCTTGTCCTAAAGGTTTCACTAATAAGGAAATAGGCTACTTCCTTGTGTAGTTGGTAAAAACAGTTTAAGAGAAGTTTTCACTTCAACTTGCAAGACCTTGTTTATCTGTAAAATGATGAACAGGACACAGACTGGCTCTGCACATGAGACACTTTAACAAGGCAGACCGATAACAGACACAAATAGTTGTGCTGTTTACTTTTGCAGATATGAAACTACAAATGCTTTTAGCACATCATCATCTTCACATTGTCATAAAATATCAGCACCCTGAAAAGATACAGCAAGAAACTGTGGCTTTTCCAAAGAAAGAACCACACTGACTTGGAGGAAGTTGTCTGCAGGGGAAAATACTTTAAGACAGGGGTGTCCAAAGTGCGGCCCGAGGGCCATTTGCGGCCCTTGAGGGGATTTTTTGCGGCCCGTTACTTCAACTGAAGAATCAGAAGATTTTGGCCCGAGGCCTCGATTAAGATTGGCACATTATCTTATTTTTCTTTTTCATGCTAACACGGGCTGAACAATATTCCTGAAATAGAAAATGTTCAGTAACATGTTGTTGTTTTTTTTATCTACAGCTTTTACTATTTTCCACATTTTTTTTATAAACTATGAAAAAAAACGTATGCAAAGTTTTTGCAAACAAGCAGACTGTTGTTTAACCATTTAATGACCTGAGCTAAATGCAGAAAGCTTTTCCAAAAAAAATGAACCATGTTACAGGCTTAATTCTGAGGGAAAAAAACAAATAAAGTCAAAATATTTGATTTCCTTTTATCAGAGGGATTCTTTAGCGAGCCTTTTGATTCTGATCTACAAAGCCTTACTATTTTTTAAACTATATTTTAAAAAAACAAAACCTGTGGCGATTCTAACACGACAAGACAAAACGTTTGGACCCCACTTTCATCATTCTGCACAGGCTGGTCTCGAACTCGTTAATATAGGACTTTAATCTCGACATCACAACGTGGCCCTAATCCTCCGTTCACTCGTTTGGGTCGCGTTCACATTTTCCCGCCTGCCCAATTGGTGGCGTTAACGCGAGATTTTGTTCAAACTAAATCCGTAGAAGAAGAGTCTACAAATCCGGTGCTCTTCTGCCTCGCGCACGTCGCCTCCTCGAGCGCTAAACAACAAAGGCCCGCGAGCCTCACCGGGGCACGAGCCAGTAAGGCTATGTAAACAAGTAAGAGCTACTAGGTGTGTTAGTTTACCTTGTCGGTCAAAACAGCCATGAACGATTTTAATTACTGGGAAGGAGTTCAGAAGTAAGTTTGTATCCAGCTGCAGCACGTAGTACAGATGAGCGCTGATATAAATCATCCAGACAGACATTAATCATTCTGTATAAATCATCCAGACAGACATTAATCATTCTGTATTAAGATAATTAAACTGTAGCCGCGATGCTAAGTTAGCTAATGGGTGATAGACTTTACATTCAGGTGTGTTAATATCTATCAGATCACCTGTCCAGCATTAATCACTTTTCTCTTTCAGTCTGGTGGCGATCTTTGATTTAATTTAGTTCTTTGATCAAATTATAACAAGTGTCACATTTAAGATCAAGCATTACTGGACATTTGTAATACTTCTGTTTTCATAATCTGCTGCTGTTGTGTTTTATTTAAATGTCCAGGCCTTTGACTGACTGCTGCTATGAGGCAGATGGCTTGGAGTCAGTCTTTCTTAAATCGATAGTCCAAGTAGACTGTCACAGGTAAGACCATACATACACCCTCAGATACATTTCAAAATAAGAGAAACAATGAACCTTAGAGATCACATAAAACTGTATAACACTCGGAAAAGTTTTTTTTATCTCAGGGAGTGACTGGTTTTCTCTGTCACAGGTCGTACCAGTTTAGTTTGAAGTTGACGAGGTCCATGTATCTCCGACGCTCCTCCAGAACACCAAAGCCCTCCAGGAAGATAATCCCGAGGAGCCCGAGCCCCGATGAAGAAGTGATCCAGCGCAGGTGCTTGAGTAAGAGACAGAGGAAGACTGTGCTGAAGACAACTAAAGCCAGCAACAGCGTAGAAAAAACAAATACGAGAAGAGATGGAGACATTCTGGACTTACTGAACAGTACACACGGGTCCAAGAGTGACACTGAGGAGAATGAAGGACAACTTGTAGAGGTGACTGATAGAGGAGTGGACGAGTCAGATGAAGACGGTGGCTCTGTGAACAGCAGCATCGTTTCTGGTCCTTCCATCTTCTTTGATGTCTCCCCAAAGAAAGCGAGCACGTCGCACTTGTGCTCAATCTGTCAAAAAAAGTACCAGAAAGCAAAAAAGATGAAAGCCCCAATCAAGGACAGACTCTTAGACACTGGTGAGTTCATGAATATTTGATTCCAGTAAATAGAGATTATTGTTTTATATGTTACACAATGATTATGAATAAAATGTGCTGCATTTCTTTGAGGATGTGGCGGTTTGTTTTTGTTAAGTGATGTTTTGCAGCTGATTACATTTCCCCAAAAAGTCATGGATTGCAGGCCTGTTGAGTCCTAATAAGTATTCAGATCATGGCCACCAATTTAAGGGAACTTGGAAAAAGCTTTACAAAAAGTTGTGTTACTAAATGTCAAACTAATGTCTGGGGTCTGCCAACCAAGGGTCGTCACTCGTCACGATACCAGATTTTTAAACTTTGATATGATTGTATTCAAAATGAAATGATATGGATGCCTGGTTCAACAGTCTGAGGCCCTCGGCCCCCAGTATCAGGCCATTAATGTCCTGTACTGTGCACTGTCTAAATTGCAGAAAAAATACGTTGACAACGTCTGTCTTCTCTTTCACTTGTTGCAGCTTTATTCAAAATATGACTGTAGATCTGATCTGTAGTTATCTTGAATTTTCATCACTTCTCAGAGATTGTTTTGTTTTAAAACATTTGGCATTGAAAGCTATCAAATGATCAAAACTTTGTCAATCTGAGAGAATCATCTTGTGCCCACAGAAGCATCCTAACACGTTTAACCTGCATTTTGCTTTGTAGATCCAAAGTCCCTGACATGTGACCAATGGGTTATGATCAAGAGCTGGAGACAGAGGAGGCTGCCCAATACAAGAGGGTACGACTATGTGGAGTGAGTGAGTGAGTGAGTGAGTGAGTGAGTGAGTGAGTGTGTGTGCGTGTGGTTGGTTCAAAGGTGGAAGACCAGTACTCGTACAATTCAATACACTATTAGTTGATTATATGTGCAACTCTCATTCTCTCAGGAAACTTTTGACCCATGTCACGCTGGTTAAAAGACGACTGAGCTTTAAGACGGGTGTAAATCAGACTGAGCAGAGTGTGAGAGAGGGAGAATCATCAGCCTGCTCGAGGCCGCACACTTTCCTTCAGAGGTAATGGGGAGTGAGTGGGGTCTCAAGAGCTACTTATCAATCATAATGTCCAGTAGATAACAGTCGGCACAGTCCCTGTTTGGAGGACACAGAAGCTTAGTTATGAGCTGCTGCAGACACGGGCACCACTTCCAAGCACTTTGGACACTTAAAATGTTTCTCCAGCACTGTTTTTCAATCTGTAGCTGTTTGGGTCAGACATGAATGATATATTCTTATCTTGATTCTTTGTTCTGTTTTCATACTCAGTTTTATTTTATTTTATATCTTTGTTTTTAACACCCTTTGTCCGAGGAGCCTCCTAGCATAGGAGTTTCTCGTGATTCTACTCGTATAACCACTGACGATAAATCCAAAATCTTCAATCTTACTTTTAATAAGAACCTCATACAACCTCACTTCCAAAAAAAAGAACTATATCCCTTTAAGTGTCTGTTGCATCACTTAGTATTCCTTCTTTTGCCCTTCTTATGCCTCCTATAAAACAGCTCATCAGCAGCCTGTTTGAATCACAGTTGAAAATGAAATGTGGTTGTTAATTTGTTTCAGGAACCTCAGACAGTGTGTCAGAGCGCCAGTGAAAAAAGTGATGAAGAAGAACAGGAGGAAGAGGAAAAGAGACGATTCTCGTCGCCCACGTGTCGCCAAGCGGCAGCGTCTCCACAGCAACAATCACCGTCGGCACGTTGGCGCAGGCCGCGATGATATCGACGGTCGTCACACAACCAGCAGTGTCAGCAGCACGCCTGCTCCTGAGGGTTCTAGCGATGAAGAATTGGACACTGTGACTGATGAGATGATTCCATGTTCGGTCACTCTTGAGCCCATCAGAGACGCCCCGGCCGCTCAGAAAGCAGCGAAGAAGAGAGGTGGCTTCAGAGACTTGCTCGCCCAACTGAGGGGCACCAGCAGCATGATCGTCAGAGAAACACATTAGCAGGACGGCGCTCTTTAGTTTTAATATACATTCAAACTGCTGCGTTGTTATCTCGGGCTGAAGCAGCTTTTTATATTTATTTAATATTCAGTGTTTCTGTTCAGGACACCAGTCAGTACAAACCTGTGCCATCATCCTGGGTCATGTACATCAGCACGTTTCTGCTGCCGTTCAATGCACATGCTTTGTAAGTAGTTTCTTGAATATAAAAATGACCTTAATTTAAAGTCTCATACAACAAGAGAACTGGATACAGATGTTTGTTTTTTTCTTCTTCACTTTATTCCTCAGACTCACCCTGATTACATTAGATCAACAGTAAACCAGGATAACATCATCCAGATAACTTAAGCTGTACTCACATGCCCTTGAGCAAGGCACCGAACCCCCCCCCCCAACTGCTCTGGTGTGCTCCCTTTGTAGCAGCCCCACTCTGACATGTCTACTTTAATGAACGTCCACATGTCCTGTTTGTACATGCGTGTGATTTGGGGCCCATGTGTGTGAGTAGCATGTCCCTAAAAATAACAGTGTAAACCTGAATTTACCCTCAGGGATTAATTAAATTGTCAGTGGAATTGACAGTGTACGGTATTATTTCTTGTCTTTGTGTTAACAGTAAGAAATGTTATTTATTTTGGTTTTATTCACTTCAAAAGTTATACTGATACATGTACACTGTATATTATTAAGCCGTTAGGATTTCAGACTCTTCTGTATGAATAAAAAAAACTTCACCAAAATAATCAAACAAACATTTATTTTGTGGTCGCAACTTGTGGACAAATGTTTCCTCCTGTAATCATGGTCGAGGGTTTATTTAGGGTGTGTTGAAATACTTTTAAATGTAACAGAAAAAGATCTGCTTTGTCTTAACCTTATGCGTAATGTTTAAACAGGACGTACTTTATAAAGGGTTTAAACAACAGTTCAAAGAACAAAGTTTACACTTCGGAATCCAGAGTGAGACTATCCTCGGCAATATGTGACAGCCTTACTCTAAAAGCCCACTTGGTGGCGCCAGTTAGATTAGAATAGAGTAGATGTTTATTGCCATTTGCAACAGGTACAGGACAGTACAGGTACATGTGCGTTTCTCCCTGAGTCAGCTTCTACAAAAAAAAGTTAATTATATAAAAAATAGAATAACATTAAAAGAAAAAGAGTAGAAAAGTACAAAAAAGTAAAAATAAATAAGTTGTAGTAACAGCTGAGTGATTTAAAATAAACTGTACAGAAGCTATACACTATATTAAAGCAAAGATATAATACAAAGGGGAACACTGCACAATGAAATGAAAATATAAATCTGTTTTCTTGTCTCTAACTTTCTACATCTCTTATTGCACCTGAGGTTATTGCACACACTTTTCACATTATACTTGCACTGTTTTTTGTTTTTAAGGTTGATGTTGCACACTTGTATTGCACTGTGAGGTGGTCAACTGTCCATTTAGTCCGTGAGGTGTGGGTTGAAGTTACTTCCTTCCCATCTTAATGTCCCGTGCTACAAGTCTCACGGCAGCAGGGAAAAAGCTGTTGTGGTAGCGGGCCTTGTGGGCGGAGATGCTCTCTGGCCTGTGATGTCGCAGGTTATAGCCCGAGTTCTTCCACCTGAACAGAGCATGAGCTGGGTGCTGTTTGTCCTTGAGGATGCTACACACAGCGCTGCAGGGGAAAAGCACCCCTGCAGCGCTGTGTGTACAGTGTGTACATGGAGGAGAGGTTGGAGCCAGTGATTCTCTCTGCAGTCTTTATGACCCGTTGAAGCGATTTCCTCTCAGACAGTGTGAAGTACTCAACTCTTCAGGGCGTACTCACACTAGACAAAGTTCCCCCGTACCATGCTTTAGCACGATTGCCCCCCCCCCCCCCCGGCCTGTACTCACACACTGCTCCTCCAGGACTAACTGGGCCTGAGCACAGTTACCTCTTGTACATGATGTCGAAATACAGCACACATATGTCTCAAAGTAATTATGAAGCGTGCTTAGTTTACAAGAAAGGCAGACTCGAAAACTAAAAAAATTAAAGGGACTCGGGTCTGCGTCCACACATCAGAGAACACGGAGAACATGACAGCAACTTGACTGATTCATTGTGTGCCTGTGCTTGTGCATGAACTGTACCATGCCAAAGCACACTTCTTCCAAGGAAGTGCACCATGCTTGGGCCCAGCTCTCACATTATTCTAATGAACTGGACTTTATTGCAGGAAAAGTTGTTAAAATTATTTTAGCAATCATTTCAACCCAGTTTCCACAAATCCCTGCACAAAGCAGGTTACATCTAAACAGGGTGCAGGCTTTAACCAATGGGATTGTTTACACCTGTCTGCTTCCTGTATATCAGAGATGACTTGACCACTCATACAAAACCTTCAGCTGCATTACCCCCAACTATATCTGTCAGTACAGGCTCCTTTTCAAGAAGCAGCTTTACCGTGTTACTATTATGTTTAAGACGAAGCAGGAAGTTTTGTTTCTTTTTGTAGGGGTTTTACACAGAAATGTTATTTTTGAGATGTTTGTGCTGATAGTAGAGAGTGTGGGGGAAGGGGGTGAAAAAAAGACAGAGATAAGAGGCTCAGTCTGAAGGTTTGAAAGTGTTGCTGTGTGTCGGAGGATGTCTCTGTTTACTTCTGGGATTAATGTGTTGGGAGAGGACGAGGGGGATTTAAAGTTAGAATTGTTAGTTTCTAACTAGGAAAAATGAGGAATATGGAGTTGATTTATTATCGATTCATACAGGGATTATGTGAAATGGCATTGAAATTCAGTTTTTGAGTTTTTCACTAAAAGAGTTGGATAATATAAAATATAGGGCCAGACTGATATGGGATTTTGGGGTCCAATACCGATGTAAGGGAGGGGAAAAAATCTCATACATTTATATTTGCCAATCTACTAGATAGATATATGCACACACATTTATTGTTTTGATTACCCAAATGCAGTTATTGTACAATTGTGGAAAAGATGTAATGAGGACAAGCTGTTCACTCAACTGGAAAGTAACTGTACATATATGTGTGTCACTGCTTGACATTCTGGAGAGAGGTAATTCTTTGTCTAATGTAAACAGCAAACTATGCAGATGTAAGAGAACTGCTGGTGTAATATAATTAAACTCAAACAATGTGCTATTTGACAGGTGAGTAAATAATATCAGCACATATCAGAGATTAATAGTCACTTATTGGCTGGCCAATTAATTAGTCTGGCTCGAATAACACATTACCTTTTGTATTCCATGTTGCAATTGATTCGTTCCTTGCTTTATCCATTTACGATTTTGATTACAAATGGGTTACACTAAGATCGATTATCAACTGAAAATAAGGTGAAATCCTTACAGCAACTGGAGCTCTGATATGTCAGACTCATGTAAACAGCCAATCAGAGCTCCTTCTGTATCTCTGTGCTGCTATTCAAGAAATAAATGAAAACTTTAAAAAGAAGAAACAATATTGTTAGTTTGATAGACAAAGTAGCTGAAATAATAAATGTTTATTTTATTCATTTTACAGTCCATAATAATGAACATAAACATGTAAATACCAGATAGTTGATTTCCATCTGTTGTCCCTTGACAGGTTGATGTTAAAAACATCATTTACATAAAACCACAATAACAAGAAAAAAACCCAACAACATAAACTCTACATTAGTTGACACAGACACATTTCTACACGCATATTAAGGGGCTTTGTGATGTTTTTCAGAACAAATCAGTACAAAGTGAATGTCATGCTTAAAGTGCTGCTACGGGAGGTGAAGTGCCGGAGTATTAAAGTGCAAAAGTGCACATGATTGTGAAGTAATTGCTCATTTGCCCTGGAGCCTGTAATTTTAAAGTGCTGGTGTGATTGCACATAGCCCTATTGCACCAGGTTGATCAAATTGTTAACATTTTAAAATATATTTTGTGTTCATTTTAAAAAATTAAATGGGCCCAACTTGAAAGCAGAACAAGGAGTAAGACTAGTCGTAAATTCAACTTTGAGGTGTGTGATGCAACTCAAATAAAAACTTAGTTTTATATATTTGTCTTCTCCAAAGCTTTCTTTAATAAGTCATTATAAATCTTAAAGTCCAGGATCACACTTCAAAAGTAGTAGCACCCTAAATGATGTGCTCCTACAAGTGTTGTGTTGAAACAGTTATTTATTCTCAACAAGGTGACGAACTAATACAAAAAACGTACTCTGTCCTGGTTCAGTGACATTGAAAGTTATTAAGGAGCCCTTCTGCTAAAGAGAAATGATAATCATCACACATTCCTCTTCGTCTCCCGGCGTCTACGTGTGTCTCCCTCTCATGCACAATCATGCGTAATTTCAGACAGCGACACAAAGAACAAGTTCATCCACACTCAGGTGGGAAGTGGTACACAGCACCTCCCAGTCAGCCCCTGTTCAGACCAGGTACCAGCATGTGGTTTCAGGGATCTGTTCTCAAGTGGACAGCACTGGAGTAAGAGCGTTCACATTTACATTAACAATGTGTCTCCACTGACCACCTGTGTTTGGAGCTCACTTGCCTGCCGCACATGCCGATAAGAACCAGTGCATTATTTCCATCTAAAGACCAAATATGTTTTAAATATGTTTGGAGGAAGCAATGTTGTCTCAGTACTTCAGATCCTGTCACTTAGGGGGGAGTCCTTAATGTGTGCCAGGACGCATGAGCGTTAACACTACCAAACCAATGTGGACAAATGCGTCCCGAAACCTCCTCCATATGTGGCCTGAGTGATCAGACCTAACAGGCTGTTTACACCCTGCAGTAACATGGGCGGCAGCAGCTCAGACGTAGGGACTTGTGTTGAGAACCAGAGGGTCGCCATCTCAACATGGGAGTTGGTCTTGTAGCTGGAGAGGTGCCGATGTGCCCTCAAGCAAGGCACCAAACTCCCAAATTGCTCTGGTGCACTCCCTGTGTAGCAGCCCCACTCTGACATGTCTACATTAATGAACGTCCACAGGTCCTGTTTGTGCATGCGTGTGATTTGGGCCTATGTGTGTGAGTAGCATGTCCCTAAAAATAACAGAGTGTAAACCCAAATTTATTAATTAAGTATATAAAAATAAAAATAAAAACTAACTTGGTTGATCTGATATTGCCTAAATGTTAAGTGTGAACACTCCTCAATGTGTCCTGAGGAAGCCCATACCACATACGCATTTATCCACATTGCTTTTGTAGTGGAGACTCTTGTGCATCCTACACAGCTCCCAGTTGAGACGGCTTCTGAGAGAGGAGAACAATGATGCCTCCTGTCTGGTAGAACGACGACACATTCAGGATGTGCTGTGAAAGCGCTCAGTTCTGCTCTCAAGTACTCAATGAAGACGCATTGTTAATGCAAAGTACTGCACTGAAAGGGTGTCCCCTCGTCACAGATCACCCAGTACTGTGTAAACGGCCTCTCAATGCATCCCCAGACTGACATCCCACTGCCCTGGTTCAATGACAGTGAAAGACACGAGGGGGTCTCTGTGTTTAAGAGAACAGAAAAAGACAATCATCACACATTTCTGCGTCTGTGTCTCTGTGTCTTCCTCACATGTGTGTTAATGTAATGTTAATATATGTTAACATGCTTCATTTAAGACAATGATGCAAACACAACAAGTTCCTTCACACTCCTGTTGGAAGTGGTACACAGCACTTCCGGGTCAGTCGTTTCAAAGCAGTCCATCTGCTCCTTTAGTGGCTTCTGTTCGATCACTTCTTTACATTCACCCTGCAGTGGGGGGTTGTTCCTTCACTATAGGTATGTAAATGGGCTGCAGGCTCTGCATGTTGTGGTTTGAGTGACCCAGAGGGGTGAGGGGTGAGGGGTTAAGAGCTGTATGTAAAGAAAGACTTGTGAGATAAGACCCCATCTTTTGATTTATCCAACCAACCATATACTTACAAATATGTTAATTGAAATAACCATTCTTTACATGAATGGTTTGTAAAGACAGAATAAGAAAATGGAGTGACCAATCGGAACGTTAAAGTCATATTTAAGTTTACTGGCTTGGAGTTTCATGTTGCATCTTTGAAATTCAGTTTGGTATCCTTGTCTTTCTCAATCTGTCTCTTATTTCATTCTGTTCATATGCAGGGATGTGCTCCTGAATACACTGGTGTTGAAACATCATTAGTTTACTCCAGAGGGGTGACAGACTTACATCACAAACACGAACTGTCATGATTGAATGACACTGAAAGATAAAAGGAGTCTTGGTGTTACTAAAACATAAATGATTCATCACACATTCCTTAATCTCTCCCTGCGTCTCTGTGTCTGCGTCTCATGTATGATCACGCAAACATGCATCAATTCAAATAGTGACGCAAAAAAACAAGTTCCCTCGCGATAGAGTTGGAGATTAAACTCCTGCTGCTTGTCCTGATCTAACAGAGCGTGGAGAAATGCTCTCAAAAACAAATTGCACATTGTCTGATTCTCATCTGCAGGCCTCCTATTGCCAATAGTTTGCGATAATCACCAACCAGAGGTCTCAGGGCCAAAACAATTCAAACACACAAACACACACACACAGTATCCTGTGATAGAACCACTATCAGCACCTGACACCTCGAAAACAGGAAAAACGTTTCAGCAGGAACACAGATGTGTGGAGAGTTTGGGGGAGGAGCATGAACAGGGTTAAAAGCCCTGCAGACAGAAATCTGAGCTTCACTTCATCCACACAGCAAAGGGAACTCAGCCATGTCGTACTATGAGGTAAGACCTGGAGTCCATTCACTAATCTGTGTTTAGGAAAGGGTTGGCATTGTATTTTTAAGCAAATATCACACAATATCAATGATACCACAGCAACAAAATCTCAAGTCCTAGGCACCCAATTTTGGTCAGTTTGGTCACTATAACTATCTTAATTACCCAAATATGTTGGCAGTGTATTTTTGCAACTTAGACAGCGTTCTTTCTCTGTCTCTCACAGCAGCTGTTTGTTAAAAAGTATGTATGAAGATCTGAAGTTTTATTTTTCAACTTTTCAACATTATTTGCCATAAAAATAAAATCGATTGCATTGTTTATAACGAATGGTACGGAAAAGTATCAAGGATTTTGACATCCTTAGTTTAGAATTTCTTTTTGGCATGTTCCATCTTCACCCCTCATCCTAAATCATCGTCATCTTCTTCGTCTGTCACCAGCTCTTCCTGGAGGACGACTTCAATGACACCGGCTCAGGCTCTGGTTCCGGGGACCTTGGTGTGGATTTTGAGGAGCCGTGTAATGTGGAGCACGTGATGACTACTGACCTTCAGCGGGTCTTCCTCCCTGTGGTCTACGCCCTCATCTTCACTCTGGGTATCACAGGGAACGGCCTGGTTGTGGTGGTGCTCGGCTGCCAACGCAGGTAAGAGAAGACAGGTGACGGGTTGGTTGTTGATTATGTGTAATTTGAATAAATCTCAATCATGGGTCTTCTTGTGTTTGTCTCCAGGTCAAAGTGCAGCCTCACAGACCGATATCGTCTCCACCTTTCTGCAGCTGACCTCCTCTTTGTCTTGGCACTACCGTTCTGGGCCGTGGATGGAGCTCTGGCTGACTGGCGCTTCGGGGCAGTCACTTGTGTTGGTGTTCATGTTATCTACACAGTCAACCTGTATGGCAGTGTGCTCATCCTGGCTTTCATCAGCCTGGACCGCTACCTGGCAGTGGTGCGAGCCACGGACACAAACACGGGTGGGCTGAGGCAGCTTCTGGCACACAGACTGGTCTATGTGGGTGAGTGTTTCTATCAAGGTTCTTTTTATTCATCTTCTTTATTACACAATTTTCCCCTTCGTTGTCTTATTTCTTTTTTTTTTAATCTTCTTTTCTTCTTGAAGGTGCCTGGTTGCCCGCTTGTCTCCTCGCAGTGCCGGACTTGATTTTCGCCCGGACCCAGGAAGGGGGAGAGGGGGCCACTGTCTGCCAGCGGTTCTACCCAGAGAACAACGCTCCTCTCTGGGTTGCAGTCTTCCACCTGCAGCTGGTCCTGGTGGGTCTGGTGATCCCTGGTCTGGTCCTCCTTGTGTGCTACTGCGTCATCGTCACCAGGCTGACCCGGGGCCCTCTGGGGGGTCAGAGGCAGAAGCGTAGAGCTGTCCGGACTACCATCGCACTGGTTCTATGTTTTTTTGTGTGCTGGCTGCCGTATGGTGCGGGGATCTCTGTGGACGCTCTGCTGCGGTTGGAGGTGCTGCCCCATGGCTGCAGCCTGGAGGCCGTGTTGGGCGTGTGGCTGGCGGTGGCCGAGCCCATGGCTTTCGCACACTGCTGCCTGAACCCGCTGCTGTACGCCTTCCTAGGAGCTGGGTTCAAGAGCTCGGCACGCAGAGCACTCACGCTGAGCAGAGCGTCAAGTTTGAAGATTTTACCTCGAAGACGCCCCGGGACTTCCACCACCACTGAGTCTGAGTCGTCCAGTTTACATTCCAGCTAGTGTTTGCTTGTTCTGAACATACATGTGTGTATATACTGTGAATATAAGTGTGTGTTTGTGTGTAAGAAGGTTTAAACTAAATATCAGAGAAAGTAAGGAGCAGTCTGCTGGCTCACGACTGTGACGTTTCTCTTTTAACTGTTGTTAGACGTGTTGTTTTTGCTGCTTTGCCTGTTTCCACTGTTGTTTGTAATAAAATATTCAAAATACCCTCATCTGTGAAAATGTCTTCTCTTACCAAATCAGATTCTTGCTTCCTGAGTGAAACAGTGTAAATTCCTACTTTGTACTTCACAACAGCTAATCACACCCTCACAAAGAGATAAAGAGCGATATCAATAAGAAGCGAATAACACCAAGCTATAGCAAATGAGAAGTAGATGAAGGCAGTTGAGCTGTATCACATGACACAGATGGAGAAATGGGGCAGAAAGGTGGAAAAGGAAAAACAACAAGCCTGAATCAAATCTTTTTGGTCTCGTGTAACTAAATGGTGTTAAAACAGCTTCCAGCTATTTTTTTTTTTTTTTAGGAATGCCATCACTTTAATCCATCTCGGGTGGGCTTGGGGGCAAAAGCTGATGGTTTACAGTTACTCATTGTTAGGAAAAAGTGTCGAAATCAATTGGTATTGTGGGGTTTGTTTTTCTTATCTCCATCCCGATCAGCCTCACTTTGTGTGGATTCAGAGTCACTCAGCCGACGGCCATCTGAGTCCACTGATCCAGAGCGTGAGCAAGTTTCTTTAGAGACATGAAACTGTGTTTTTTTTTAATTAGACGTGTGAAAGCCAGGTGTATTTGAGTCCCCATTTGTAGTTCTGGTTCAGTGTGTTTGTGTGAGCATGTGTGGAAGTGTTTTTGTCAGGGGTTGCAGGTCAGATTGATGTTGATGATATAAACAGTTCTTTTACGTGAGAGACAGAATAGAGCATGAGGGGGTCAGGAGGTCTGTGTTTCCAGAACCTTAGTGCCAACACACACACACACACACACACACACACACACACACACACACACACACACACACACACACACACACACACACACACACACACACACACACACACAGACACGCACAACAAAAGTGCTTCCCACATACCTACTTCCACTTGGAAGTGGGAGAAACAGAAGCTGGAAGTGTACTGTGTCCTGTTTCCTGGGGCTGAGAGGAGGAGGATGAAGAGGAGGGTTTTAAGAAACCAAATAGGAAGAACACAGCACTTCAGCACCACAATGAACAGCTGACTGTGTGTGAGTAACTTTGTGCATCACTGTATCTGCATCCTCAAGCGTATGGGTCTTTGTATGAATGGAAAAGTGTGTTGAATCATTACCAATACAATCAATGAAGATTGAAACATATTTATTGTTTAATTTTCATTCATTTGACTCTCTCCGTCTTCGTCTCTCTGTCGACATCGCGCACACAAACGCACACACGAGGATACACACTTCTCTTCTATTCATAGTGTATTCAAAACAGGAAAGACTTCCTGCGGCTCATTTTAGGAAAAACAAGCAGCTCAAACAATCAAACACCCCAGCAGTTCCGAACTCACACCACAAACAGAGCAACAAAATAAATCAGCTCAACAACATGACGGAGAAACGCGGAAGGTTATCGGGGAGAAACGTGTGTAGCGGTGTTCCTTAGATCAGTTTTTGTAGAAGGCATTTCTTCCCTCTTATAGAATAAAGTAAAATACATTTTCTACTGACCGGATTATAGATTTTCTTATGTTTTTCGAGCTTCAGCAATGTTTGTAAGCAAACCGTTCACCGGCTCGCTTACAAACATCCGAAAAAGAATACATTTCTATACCGATAGATTAATAGAACATAATATGACAAATAATATAATGTATTTATAGGAGTTTAACTCAGGATAGGATAAGCTACAATATAATACATTACGATATGATACGGTACAATTCAAAAGTTGATATCAGATTAACTGGAGAATGCAGGATTAATGTATTTATTCCCTGCTATCTGGTGTCAGTTTCTCCCACAGTCTGTAAATATGAATGATTAAAGCCTGAGTGATGTCATCCATCTGAGGGTTTAGGAAGCTCTTTGAAGCTCGTTGCCCCACGTACAGTGTGTGCCGGTCAGACATGAGCTAATCAGACTTATTTAAAATGTTTGTACCAGGCTGTAAACATGTTCATTTCTACAGTACAAACAGGCTTTTCTGAATGGGTGTGTATGTGACTTAGGTCGCTTCTGCAGCCTCAAGCGGACCCTCGACAAACTGCAGGATTTTGCACTTTCGTATTGGCTTCACGTTCAACACCAGAGGTTGGCGCTTGGTTTCTCTTTTAATATCCTTCATCGCTGTCCAACATTATTCCGCTGTTTTCTATTCTTCTTTTATCCCAATGTCAAATTCGTCATGTACATGACCCTCATTCATTCATGTCATGAGTGCCGTGAGGAGTGGCACGCTGTTTATAGAGTACAATACAATATCATTATTTAGCACCAGCAATTCTTTAATGTCATCACAGCAGCCAGTACAGCGATATATTGCTCATTCCTCTTTTTTCCTGGCCCTAATATACATATATATGACATATACGTATTTTCTGATATTGATATTTTAAACTTCTCATATAAAATATTGAGTACATATTGAAATATATTACAATATCTATTCAGTTTGTACTATATTTTGAACATGTTCCTGGAACTAAAAGTCCTGTACTAAATCAATTACTAAATAATACTAATGTTTGTTTTGACAGATGTGCAACACACATTCATATTCCTCCTCAGGTATCTATAAAATGTCTTTCAGTTTAATTCAGAGCGGATAACAGCCCTGTCCCATAGTTGCAGGTCTTTGTATGAAACAGTCAGTGGATGAGTGTGAGCATTGATGGGCTTGAATGCTGGTGATTCAGACCTCAGTTGCTGTTCTTTAATCCAGTGTGCCAGAGCACTGACAGTGTACACAGCCAAAACAATGACAATGAACACCTGCGTACAAAAATCATTCTACCAGGAAAGAATTATTTTCAAAACATCAATCTGTGTCATATCCTTCGTCTCTTCAAAAATGTTTGTTCCTAATGTCTTATTTTTTCCCCCTTTCACCACAAAATCGGACTCAACAGAGTTGTAATCTTTGCTAATAAAGTACCCCACAGATACTTGAGGGATTGTGTGTGTAAGTAACAAAATCATAGCAGGACTAGTAATTACTAACAGTGGTGAAACTTAAAAGTGGTTTTGGTAGATTTGATGCTACTTTATGTTGCTTCTACATTTCTGAAACAACAGACTTCCTAATAACCAACCACGACTGCACACACTGTGTGTGTGACGATTTTCATGTGTGTGTATGTGCCTGCGTGAGTGTGTGTGTCTACAGATGGTCAGCTCCTTCATATTCAGACAGGCTGAGTTTCCTGTGGCTGAACAATCGTGGGAAAACCAGAGGTCAAGACAAAAGGACAAATACAGAGGCAGAGAAACATTGGGTTGCATCCAAATGGCCCGTTATAGCTTCCTGCTTTGTTCCTGGTGGATTAATACAATGTGACAGGTGAAACCAATAGCCTGCCAGGAGTGTTTGTATCGACCTCAGCAGGTGGAGACGTGAGAACCATGTGGGAACAGAAATAGAAGTTAATGGAATAATAGAGTAGAAATCACTGCTGGTTTGGTACAGGTGGTCCTGACACTGAGTCCTGTAGCAGCTGAGTGCTGGAGTCAAGATGTCCTCGCAAATATAGGAAAATCATTCTGCTATTGCCTTTGAGCAAAAAACTTCAAAACTACAGAATAAGGCCATCGGACTGCTGATCATCTCTGAACTGTCCGGATTTCTTTTTTACAACTCCATACCACTTTGCTTGAACCCAAACACTCAACATTTGTCTGAATATAGACTCATTAAGTGGTTCATGTAACATTACTGATTGTAAGTCAACATTGAAATTGGTATTTAAGTGTGGCTGTTCTGCGCTGGTGGTGAGTAAAAAGATGTCAGGAGTCAATTGATTTATTAACCAAAAATAGCACAAAAGGGCAAAAACAAAAGTCCCGGGTGATCCAATAAAACAACTAGACTAGATAAACTGAAAGAAAACACAGCCTTACAGCAGACTCTTTATTACCTTTAAAAGCATATGGATCAATCTGTGAATAGATTATGTATTTGTTGTTGTTATTAATGCCTGAAACAACTGCCACAGAAAGGTATCAACAAGGTTGTTAACAGCTTTTTTTTTTACACTTTTATATATTTAGCAGTGAAAATGAAGCAGGGTGAGTATTTTTTGGTTTAAAAAACATGACCTATGAATGTCCAGGACAAGATTAGTATATAGATAAGATCTATCGTTTTATCAACAGGGGGTGCCAAAAGCTATTCAGCTAAAAGTTCTTCACAGGAGCTTTAAATGTTCATGTCCCACTGAAGTTTCAAAAACAATCGTTTTGTAAAATGCTTGGCTCACTTCTTAATCTCAGAGTTTACAAGCTACATCTCCTGTCCTTCATTAGTTGACAGTACTCAGCAGTCAGTGATGAAGAAGAGGCCAGACGGGCATCTTCTGCAAAACTGATAAGAAAAGCATTGAAGTGAATAACAGAGCCTCTTGACTTGGTACAAAGTTAAGAATAAAAGGGGACCCAGGACAAAACCCTGAATGGTGCTGCTACAAGGTTGAGACTCTTATACTCGTTGAGATAACATGGGAACAGAGAGAGGGCACAGACTGAACTCTAACAGGACAGTTGTTCTGTCTTAACATGAAAAATTCAGATTCTTTTCAAAAGACGGTGCAGGCCCTACACTGTTAAATAAGTTGTAAGCACACTGTTGACAGAGTGTCAACTTTCTGAAGCAGGACAGAAGATTATAAAAATGTGATCACAAAGTGAAAAGTTTTGACCACAGTAATGTCCTGTGAACAAGATTAACTAAAGCTTCTATTCTCCAGCGACGAGCCCAATAAACATGATTTACACATTGTTTTCTATCTTGGCTGATGATCCTTAATTAATTGTTTCAAACTTTAAACTTTACTTTGACTTATTCATCAGACAAAGCTGCTCCAAACCATTTCCCCTGTTGTTTCTAATGAAAGGTTTGATTGATTTACCATAAGTGTACACAGAACAGCAGAAAAAAGGTGAAATTCTGCACCATATCAATTCCACACTGACTTCTCAACCATAAACACTTCCAATGTGAGCAAATCCTTCTCCCTATAACCAAGTCTCTATTGTACAACTTCACTTACTGAACTTTGACCTTTGGTTAAAAACTGAAATGATACAAACTTGACTCCAAAACCAATGTGAATGATTTCTGTATCTTAAAAAAAGTAAAACTGTGTCCATCAGCTGTCAGTAGTGCCTTCTCTTAGAGAAATAAAATGACAGTGTACATTTAGTTCGACCATTGAAGAGACGGATAAAATCAAGATAAATATGAAAACATGTTACTAAATAATCCTGTGCAGTTTACTCTTGAGAAAATAGACAGTGAACACCATATGTAGGAACACATCAGGTGTTTGTTGATGTTTTTATCTTTGTGAAAGTTCATTTTGAAGTTTAAGAATATAGGGACTTGTCTCCAAGCTGCATTTAGTATCATGAGGCTTTACTGCCTCACAGTGGTCATAGAGTGGAAATGCACACTTGTTGTCATAGCAGCTGATGTACATTTAAGAACCTCTATAGTACGCATGATGAACTCAATCAGGAAAAAAAATGTTGTGGTGTATTCCTACTTAAAATTGGACATAATAACAATATCAATGAACATTTTCTTTATATATATATATATATATATATATATATATATATATATATATATATATATATATATATATATATATATATATATATATTTTTTTTTTAAAGTTTGTTCCCCTTGAGGCAACATTGTACCGTAAGAGACAATTTAATATTGTCATGCTGAAAAAGGATGTTTGATGTTTTAAAACAACAATTTATAACACCAAACACTTAAATGTATTACACATTTCATATTGAATAGAAAGTGACATTTCACGTCCAGCTGTTGCTCTCAGGCAACATTGTACCATCGTCGAACACAAATATGACTGAATCATCGTATCATTAAATGATCATATTAAAGCATTACTGTCAATGTTGTTTCAATGTAAAGTATTAAATATCATTATGACATCATGCTAAAATGCACCTTATCCTAACAAGCATGCACAAACGCACACTAGGACCTGCATGTACATAAACACATACACACAAAATCGCCTTCCTCACAAATGCACCTCACTGCTTCTGAAAGTCTGGGAAGCAATTCCTCTCAACAGAAAAGCCCTGGAAGGTATCTGAGTACTCTTTATTAGTTACTGAAACAAACCTTTCCGTCATTTAAAGCTATATAATTCCAGTCTCTTCTATCCCCTCTCATCCTTTTAATCATCCCCCAAACTTCTATAGGCTACATGTCTTGTTCTCTATTGAACCACAACATACTGTTATACTCAAGATGCTCGACTAGCTCTTTCATAGTTACAATGAGTGGCACTCCAACTATCACACCATTTCAACCTTCATTTATTTCCCCCCACAAACTCTTCTCACCTTTGTTTTCCCCACATGGATTAAACTTTGTTGTGTTTTCAATTTGTCCTTCACTGTTACATTCAATTAACCCATTTCCATCATCCACAGTTCTAGCATAGTTCACCACTCCTACTTGTGCTCTTAATGATTTTCGTCAGTTTCACTGGATCTGATTTTTTCCACACACCACTCTCTCCCTCAAATCTGACCACTACATTTAGTTTCCTTGCTTCCACTTCACTTCCACTTCCTAATTGCTTCCACTTCCCTCCTTGATTTTCCTGAGTTTTCTTCCTTCTCTAACTTCCTAGACTAGGGGTGGGCAACTGGCGGCCCGGGGGCCACATGCAGCCCCCATCAACCTTAAACGTGGCCCTCAGGTTAATTTTTTACACATCAATTAATTGAAAACATGAAGAAAACATGATGAAATCTGCCATGAAATCATGAAAACCAGAAATATGTCCATAATAATATTTGATCACTGGTATATGTTGAGTTTAATTTGAGACATAATCGACTGTAATCGTTTTTGTATTCTACAATGTGGCCCCTCTGGCAGTGAGAATTAAATGAATGTGGCCCCCTGCTGTGACCAAAGTTGCCCATCCACTGTCCTAGACTGATCGCTAAATCAATCTTTCAAGATATTCAATAAGAGTTTGAATTCTCTTCCACTGTAGTTGAACAACTCCGTGGTCTATCGCGAGACTCCGGCCGAGGTTCGGTTCCGCCTTCTCTTCCGCCGTGATTTGACCTTCACACTCCTGATTGGCTAAAAACTGCACAACATTTGAATAACTCCACTGATTGGTGAGAAGCAGCGCGCCAAAGATCACGTGTCCAACTTTTCGCGGGAAACAGCGTCTCTTGTTGGGACTTCATCGTGCTGTGTGTGTGTCTGAGCTGCGGTCTGCGTCCTCCTAACTTCCATCGCTTTTTGGGTTTTTTCGTCGCAGTTTGACGGTTTTTCAGAATGGATGTTGCCACAGCAACAGCGGAGAATGCCGGAGAGATTGTGAAGGACGAGTTGGCTGAAAAATGTCAGAAGTTATTCCAGGCTTTCTTGGAGGAGTAAGTCTGGCAGGTCCAGGATGTATTGTGTTGTTGAGATCCACGATGCTAGTTTTTAGTATTGATATTCGTCGTCAGTAACTATAAGTCATCAGCTGTTGTTTTGATGGGCTGTAAGGCTTTCATAAGTAACTCGTTGTTTCTCTACTGCCTGTGTCCGTGTGCAGGTTTCAGACCGGGGATGGGGAGGTGAAGTATGTCCGGGAGGCCGAGGAGCTGATCCGGCCTGAGAGGAACACTCTGCTGGTGAGCTTCACAGACCTGGAGGGCTTCAACCAGGAGCTGGCCACCACCATCCAAGAGGAGTACTACAGGTAAGATCAAGAACCCTTTGTTCTCCTTATTTTGATCTCTGTAAACTGAAGTATGCTCTGCTCTGTATTTTGGACACACATGGTGTATTATCTGTAGATGTAAGATAGAGATGCTACATGTGCCATATTCCCCTTTCCTGTTCCAAGACCTCTTTTATTTTATAGTCAATAGCTTAATCATGTAAATACTGTATTATTATCCTCCTCATGGGATATCAATCTAAGCACATTACTTAATGTCAGCACTGTAAAAACTCTTTACCTTGTGTATATTAACCCATGTGTTACATAAATACATATTTTATTATGTTTATTTAAGCATGTTTGCATTACTCACCACTGCACTGTTGTCTTAGTTAGTCGTGTATATTAGTCTTTGCTTATTTTGTGTTTAATGTTGATATTTAATATAGTTCTTTTGTACAAAGAGAGCACAGTTCCCTGTGTGTGTAAGCACACCTGGCCAATAAAGCTGATTCTGATCTGAGTATTTGTAGAGAGTATGTCTCTGATATCAGAGGACAAAACCTGCTATAATCATGTTTTAACAGCTGTATACTCTCTATAAGACATTGTTTGTTTGAGAATCCCTGATTTTACATTAGTAAAGTCTTTATTTTACTGTACTCTTCAATTAGATTTTTAATAAACTCAACCTTTCAGAGGGGGATTGGGGACATCATGGTTTACATTACCTATTTCTGAGCAAAGTAGAACTCTTTGCTAGCCCCCCACTGTTGTTGTTTTTTTTCTTTCACCACATGATATTTTACCTGAAACCTGTCTTTAATGAACAGAAGTTAAATTAGCAGCCATTATAAAAACAATAGCCTTTTAGGCTGTGTTTTTCAGAGGGGAAATAAATCCTGGTTGTGTATCTGCTTATTGGCTGTCACTCTTGCTTTTCTATTTTAATCTTTATTATTCAAACCAAGAAAAAAAAAGAGTTCATTTGGGTTAAAATGTACTTTTCTAATGTAGTCCTGGAGTAGTCGGTTTACCAGCAATAGATTTAAGAAAGTTAAAAATAATAAATCAAACTAAAACACAGATATCAGGCATACAATTAATAGACTAAATCCAACTCCAACAGGGTTGTTGTTTTTATTATTGACACAGACTTTTAATATGGCCCAAATGAGAAGTTGATACCTTACGTGAAGCAGTATCAGAGGCTTTTCCTATCCTGACATCGGTACAAGAACAACTCCAGCTCCATAAACAAGCTGCAGACACATTTACATCCGGCCGTGAAGTGAACATGAATCTTTCTGTTTTCAGAGTTTACCCCTTCCTTTGTCGGGCAGTGCGGAACTTTGCTCGGGATCATGGGAACGTTCCTCTGAACAAAGAGTTTTACGTGGCCCTTGAGGAACTGCCAACCAGACACAAGTAAGCCGTGTGCTGATGTTTGTGGGAGTCCCCCCCCCCCCCACCCCCATGGAAAATCATGAACTGTAACTGTCTGAGAAGAAATGACATTTTCTTGTGTTTAATTTAGGATCAGAGAGCTGTCCTCTATGCGTATCGGTACCCTGGTGAGGATCACTGGTCAGGTGGTGAGGACACACCCGGTACACCCTGAACTGGTGAGAGGACCTGCAGTCAACACATGAATGATAAGCAGTGTTCAGCTAGAGTGAAAGGATACATTGGTATAAATTGTTAAATTGATCCAATGGGTCACTATCATCTTTACACAGTGTAATGTAATGTGTCTTTATCATATATCTATTACAGCTAATTGGATTAAAGCGAGTATTGATAAGCAGGAACATTATATGTACTTCTTCATGGCTGCAGGTGAGCGGTACGTTCCTGTGCATGGACTGTCAGGCGGTGATCAAAGACGTCCCCCAGCAGTTCAAATACTCTCCACCAACCATCTGCAGAAACCCCGTCTGCAACAATCGCTCCCGCTTCCACCTGGACACACACAAATCCAAGTTCATCGACTTCCAGAAGGTAACTAAGAGAGATTTGATGTATTTAATAGGAAACAGGTGTATTTCCCTCGGGATCAATAAAGTATCTATCTATTATAACTATAAATGAGCAGTCTCTCATTAAGTCTGATTCTTTGCGTTCAGGTGCGTGTTCAGGAGACGCAGGCTGAGCTGCCTCGCGGATCAATCCCTCGCTCCTTGGAGATCGTCCTGAGAGCCGAGGCCGTGGAGACGGCTCAGGCTGGAGACCGCTGTGACTTCACTGGGACCCTCATTGTTGTACCGGACGTCTCTCAGCTCAGCACTCCTGGTATGTTTGGTCCACACGCTTAAAAAAAATAGTGTTCTCTGTTTTTGTGACACATTGTGACTGTTTCTATGTTCTCCCTCCTCTCAGGTGTGCGATCAGAGACCAGTAACCGAGTAGGAGGTGGTCGCCAGGGTTTTGAAGCTGAGGGTCTGAAGGGCCTGAAAGCTTTGGGAGTCAGAGAGCTGTCATACAGACTGGCCTTCCTGGCCTGCAATGTGGCCCCAACTAACCCACGCGTAAGAGACGAACACAAGCTAATTATAAAGAAGTAAATAACGCTCCACACATGCCGGCTGTTTGGTTAACAGTGTGTTTTACTCTTGTAGTTTGGAGGTAAGGAGCTGCGCGAGGAGGAGCAGACTGCAGAGAGCATTAAGAGTCAGATGACGGAGAAGGAGTGGGAGAAAGTGTTTGAGATGAGCCAGGACAAGAACCTGTACCACAACCTGTGCACCAGCCTCTTCCCCACCATCCACGGTCAGTGCTACAACCCTCACTAAACGCCATTTCGTCTATGTAGTGCTATAGATTTTGCAGTTTAACTGTTGTCTGTTTCGATTCAGGGAACGACGAGGTGAAGCGCGGCATCCTGCTGATGCTGTTCGGAGGTGTTCCCAAGACGACGATGGAGAGAACCTCTCTTCGAGGAGACATCAACGTGTGCATCGTCGGAGACCCCAGCACAGCCAAGAGCCAGTTCCTCAAGTACGCAACACAACACACAGATGCATCTCCTCTAGCTGGAATCAATAACATACAGAGCTGAATTTATCCAACTGTGCAGAGATCTGTCTGCTAATATGAATGTGTGTGTGTGTGTGTACAGGCACGTGGAGGAGTTCAGCCCTAGAGCCGTGTACACGAGCGGTAAAGCCAGCACTGCTGCAGGTCTGACGGCTGCTGTGGTCAGAGACGAGGAGTCCCACGAGTTTGTCATCGAGGCCGGAGCCTTAATGCTGGCGGACAATGTGAGTGTAACGAGTCAGAAGCAGAACAGGGGAGTTTATGATTATATGCAGTGCAGGTTCTTAAAGAGTCTTTTTTTTTTTTTTTAAAGTCTTAAATTGTATTCTTGAATTAGGTTTTTATTTTTTTTTTAAACCACACATCCTTACTGCTCCAAACAGAACATTAGCTCCTCGCCTCTGGACCTGTTTGTTTGACCTAAACTGCTCTGAGCCGTGCCTGTGGGCGCGTTTCATTCAATCGTGTTAAATGGGAATGTAAGCTTAGTGGCTAACTGGTTTAGGGACTAATTGACATAAAGTTATTAAAAAGGAGTAAACCTCTGGCGCCACCCACAAAATGATTCAGCAGCATCTGCAGGCAGTGATCCAGAGGCATTTGTTTGAGATGAGTCACCAAACATGTGGCAGTGAGATCATCTTAACAGTGGAAGAAAAGCTCGTATGTGAAACGAGACCAATGAAGGAAAAGACCAGGATGTCAACTCTGCTGACGTTCGGTTTCTGGTTTAATCATTGTCTAGTCAAGTGTACACCAGAATATCACCGCGTATAAACCTGTTATAATTTTTGCTAATTTTCTTGGTTACTCACCCAGTTTTCTTTTTTTTTTTTTAATGCATTGTTTATGTAAAGATTGCAATGATTTTCTAGGATTTTAAATTCATGCACACTTTTTAGCATATTCATTTGCACATGTCCTTGCTGTGATGCTGGCATTAAACTTCAGTTGCAGCTGTCTTAAAAAGGTCTTGCATGTAATCTGGAGAATCGTGGGGGTTCCCTGGCAGTGGTATTGATGATGATGGTGTTGTCTTCTCAGGGCGTGTGCTGCATTGATGAATTTGATAAGATGGATCTGAAGGACCAGGTGGCGATCCATGAAGCCATGGAGCAGCAGACCATCAGCATCACCAAAGCTGGAGTCAAGGTAACACAGCCAGATCGCAGTGAACTTAGAACAAGAGTCTTGAGAATTGAGAACGATTGTCAAAAACAAATATTTAGCAGGAATGAAAGGACGTCATTAGTCAGTGTTTTTTAAATGGCTATGCAAATGTGCTCAGAAAGCTGCCTTCTGAAACATTTTTATTGGAGAACATTTTTAGAGAGGTGAGGGCATCGTTTTCTGCATTGCATTTTTCTTTTCAAATGCGCATCACTCTACACAAAATCGCTACCGACCATGACGTAAAAGACTCAGCAGCTCAACATCCTGATGTGCATTCACTTAAACTAAAAATAGGAACAACGCTGTAAAAAGACTGTGTGCCTCTTTCTCCTCCAGGCCACTCTGAACGCTCGCACCTCCATCCTGGCTGCTGCCAACCCTGTGGGCGGGCGCTACGACCGTAGCAAGAGTCTGAAGCAGAACGTCCAGCTCTCTGCCCCCATCATGAGCCGCTTCGACCTCTTTTTCATCCTGGTGGACGACTGTAATGAGGTATGTGGGAGTTCCTGGTCCTCCACTGAAAACTTCCACTGAAGTTCAGCTGTCTACCGCCTGTTCCCCCGTCAGTGGTTCTATCCTGTCCCTTATTCCTGGCATTCTCTCAGTCGTCGAACATTTAATACTCCTGTGAAGTGCCATGACTGATAACTGTGTGTTAATGTGTGTTGACCAGGTGACAGACTATGCCATCGCCAGACGCATCGTGGACCTGCACACTCGTATCGAGGAGTCTGTGGACAGGCTGTACTCACTGGATGAGATCCGCAGATATCTGCTCTTTGCCAGACAGTTCAAACCAAAGGTGTGTGTCTGGCCATGCTAATTGTGCATGTGCGTCATGTTTAGCGAGTTGTACATGTATATTAACCATTGAATATTTCACTTGGTGTTTGTAGATCTCCAGTGAATCCGAGGAGTTCATCGTCGAGCAGTACAAGCGTCTGCGGCAGCGTGACGGCTCCGGAGGAACGTCCAAGTCGGCCTGGAGAATCACGGTGCGACAGCTGGAGAGCATGATCCGCCTCTCAGAGGGCATGGCCCGCATGCACTGCTGTGACGAGGTGAGTCCGGAAAAGAAACGAAGAATAGTTTACCATACGACATTAAATCAACAATAAAACATACAGACTGTTGAGCGGTTGCTTTTCCTCTATACGTCCTCAGGTGCAACCAAAACATGTGAAGGAAGCTTTCCGTCTTCTGAACAAGTCCATCATCAGAGTGGAGACGCCCGACATCAACCTGGAGCAGGAGGATGAGCTGGAGGAGGAGCAGCAGCAGGAGGATGGTACTGACACACAAACGCATAAATAACCTCTAGACATCCAGTTCGCATGCTGTGGTGTCTCTTATTAAACGTTAACCTGTCTTCGCAGGAAACGCTGTCCCTAACGGAGTGAATGGTATAAACGGCCATGATAACGGTGTAAACGGACATGTAAATGGAACCAACGGTATGAACGGCCATGCTGAGCCTGGCAGCGAACCCAAACCTTCTCTTCGCCTGTCCTTCCATGATTACAGACGCATCTCCAACCTGCTGGTACTGCATTTAAGAAAAGTGGAGGAGGGTAAGAGACAGCTTACGCTACTTAAGGAGACACCCTGCGCTTGTTTTCTTTTCCTTTTATCATCCAGTCTTAACTCTCGACTGATATTTGTTACAGCTGAGGAAGAGGAGGAGCTGAAGAAAAGTGCAGTGGTGAACTGGTATCTGAAGGAGATCGAGTCAGAGATCGACTCTGAGGAGGAGCTCGTCAATAAGAAGGGTCTGATAGAGAAGGTCCTCCACAGGCTGGTGCACTACGTGAGTACAAACGAAAAACCCCTGCTTTTAGACGAGCAGACAGAAGAGGAGTCACTTTAATGAAAGGTTCAGACATGACTGATGCGTGACTCATAACTGTGTCTGTCACTTCCAGGATCACATCCTCATCGAGCTGTCCCAGGCTGGTCTGAAGGGCTCAGAGTCTGTGAGCGCTGAAGAAGAGGCTGTTCTTGTCGTCAATCCAAACTACACCCTGGAAGATTAAACCACGTCCCTTACACCCTGATTGATGATGTTCTAGGTGTTTTTGAATGCTCATATGTAACACATACATAGTTGCAGAATATGAAATGTTACACGACTTGTTTTGTGAGTTTATCAGCTCTTTGTACAGACTATTCTCAGGCTCTTAAAAAAAACAAACAAACAAAAAAAAACAAGGTGTTTCTTAGTCAAACCAACTTTTGTAAATAGACCGCTCTCTTTTCCCTTCACTTGTTTGATTGTTTGGCTTTAGTCTTTCTGGCTCTCAGTTGAGGGAACTGACCTGAAAGTCGTAATTGCTATTTCTCCATGACTGTACATTAGAGGCAAAGATTTAAACCTTACCTGCTTTGCGGTTTCATGTTATATTGTATGTCTTTTTGTAAAATAATGAAAAGTGTCGAATGTTTCGATAAATAAAATGTTGACCTGAAAACAAAATTGTGCCTTGGCAGCGTTTCTTCACTATTTGGGGCTGATCTTATGAAAGCGCTGTGTTAAAGTCGTCCAGCAGGTGGCAGCAGTAAGTATATAAACACTGCGCATGCCCGAGGGAACTTATTCAACAAACATGGCGGCGCCCTACGTGACAGCAGTCAGGACAGCACTGTCAGGTACACTAGAGATAAAACACCAAACTTTCTGTGTAATGTTATCTACTAAGTATCAGTAATTATCGAAGACATTAAGATACGTACACGAGTGAAATGTTTTTTTTTGTCGGGTATTCTCCTTGTTTTCATGATGAAGACTGCACCCTCACATTTACCTCGTAATGAATGTGCCAGAAGTCAACTATTTGATAATAAATTCGCCATTACTCCCTTCAGGTGTGCGCCTACTCACGTGTAGGAGGCCAACCCCGGCACTGCGTCAGTGTGTGCGGCTGCATGCTGCTCGCTGTCGGTCACTTCATGTGTCTCCTGCTGCCTCCCTGTGCAGCTCCAGCACCCAGCCTCACACCTCAGCCAGCACCCAGCCTCACACCTCAGCCAGCACCCAGCCTCACACCTCAGCCAGCACCCAGCCTCACACCTCAGCCAGCACCCAGTCTCACACCCAGCCCGGTGAGAAGAGAGCAGGTGAGGAGGAGGAGGAGGAGGAGGAGGAACCTGAGGGTCCTGAATACATCCCCCAGAGGAAAGCAAAGAACCCCATGATGACGATTGGCTATGCCTGGTAAGTCTGCTTTCTTTACCCCCTCCATATAAAACGTGTACATGTAGGGAACATACGGGATATTTCATGTTAATAGGTGTAGCATTAGAATCAACTCGATAAGTGTGCACATACAGCTGTAGTAAGCCAGCAGCATTTAAACCACAGATATATTTCTTACTGGATTAGTATGAGCAAACAACACTGCATGGTTGTTTTCTGTTCAGTGTAAACGGGAGACATCCAGCTGTGACACGGCGGTACAGGAAACATCATCTGACTTTTATGGCAGACTGAATGTGCCACTGTCATGAACTGTTCCTTTGTCTTTAAGTTGGTATACACATGGGATGTTTTCCTGAATTATCAGACCATAAATCAAAGTATTTTGAGCAAGTTAGGTATACTCAGCTTTTTAGGATGTCAACCTTACATAACCAGAATGTAGAAGTTTGTGCAGGACCTTTAGTTTGTAAGGTGTAGTTCAATAAAACGTGTAAAACTAACTCTTAACCTCTCCCCTACAGGATGATTGGCCTCCCCACAGGTATCATTGGCTTCATTCTGGCTAAGAGAGAAGTGGACAAGAACCGCCTGAAGCAGCTCAAAATTCGACAGAGGATGAAGATGTCAAACGAGGGAGATTATGAAGGGAGCCGCTACCGCCATCATCCAGGAGAGGATGTTAAACTGGACCGATAATGTACATTGCATGGCTGCTGGGATTTGCATCAAATCCTGAAGGTCACTAATGTGAAGGTGACTTCTGCACTGCAGCCATTCAGACGGATAACACAAGAGATGTGAACTTCAACTGAAGAGTTCTGATGTGTTCATAAGGTGTGAATATTTCTTCAAAGGTTTGATGCAGGAAATCAGGAGTACAAGTGGCTAATTCTTTCATCAGGACAGCTGGGTCACACTCTTTAAAGAGAGTTCTGCTATTTTTGAACCATGGACTTTCTTGATTTAATGATTGTTTTTTTGTTAGTAAATGACAGGTATGTTCAAGCTGTTTGCATATTGTCCAGTTCATCAGCACAGCTCAGACACAGCAAAGGGAAACCTGCGGGGGGAAAAAGGTTGTCAACAAACATGATGCTTCAGGACTTTTGAATTTGGCAGGTGAAAAGTCAACGTTATTCTAATGATGGATAGTGTGGAAAAGCTTTAAATAAAAATAAAAACTTATGTTTTTGTTGTTTTTTTTAAAACAAAAAGCTGCCTCGATCGAAAGAGAGAGAGCACTGTCTAAATCACACATATAAAATTCTTTATTTATCTATTAGGAACTTCATATCTGTAAAAGAGCATCAGTGTTCATACAGCTAGACACAAAAAACAACAAAAACACACACACGTGGCTTCTTCAGTCTTTGAGGTGTTAAGGTCAAGACAGTTCAGCCTGCACCAGTCTGAAAGAGTATCTCAGCCTGCAGCTGTCCCTCTGAGTTTGGCGATGTCCATAATAACGGTGTCATCCGAGTATTTAATGTCAGATTCCTGGGCTGGTGCTCCTGCAGTCATTTTGTGTACAGTGTGTAGAGAATAGTGAAGATTACTGAGCTCTGGGGGGGCTCCTGTGGAAACTGTCTTGGGTGAGCTGAGGTGACCGTTGACTCGGACCCTGTGGTTTCTACCTGTCAGAAATGAGAGGAACCAGAGGATCAGGTGCTGGTTGGTAACCAGTTCGAGCAGTGTACGACCCATCAGGTGGCGTTGCACAGTGTTAAATCTACGTCTTGTAATGTACCGGTAATTCTTTTCTCACACTGACAGGCTTAAATTGTTGTTTTGAGTCTCCCAACACGTTACTGAAAGGATCAGTGCAGAGGAAGATCATTATTGTTGAGGCAAGATCTTTTTTAAACCACAATGAGAAATAACCACACCCATTATGAAAACCACCAATTTGACCTCAGGACACATCAGCTGTTGATCTACCACTCCCATGACTGATTACTTTGCTTTTGTTGCTCTGACTTTTGTCTTTGAAATGGTTATTTAAAACAGGGATGTCATCATTAACTAGTTAATCGCCATTATTTAAGGTCTGAAATTAATGCAATTTTTTTTTTGATTGCGATTAATCCCATGCTCTTTTGTCCCTTTAGTTGCACCGTAGATAAGCCTCCTCAATGTCTCCCTGTTGTCACAGTGATGAAAAAGAAGCACTCTGCTCCATCTTTAAAAGAAATATCCACCTCATCATATAATTTCATTTTGTTAATGTTCCTTTGAGCTGCTTTCATTTATTCTTTGATATTTTCTCATGGTCAAGTTAATGCTGTAACTTTAAACTACCAGAAGGTCCTTACTCTATTTCAAAACAAAAGCATTGTTGAATTCAAACAGCAAGTTAAGTACTCCCAGCTTAAGCAGGTAAAAACATTCAAAATAAAAGCCTCAATTGTTATTCTTAAATACAAAATAATGGAATTACAACAAGATAAAAACCGTGATTAATTGCAATCAACTATTGATATTTACAGCAGCAATGAATCGCCATTCAAAATTATAATCCTTAGTTTAAATCAGACAAAGTATCAGTGAAACAGACAAGTACACAAAAAAAGTTAACACTTGAAGAAGCCAGAGACGAGTAACTCCAATATTCTGTGAGGGTAAAATTTTATTTTTTTCAACAGAGTATGGCGGCTTTGAATGAAGCAATGTAACACTTGCTTTTAGTTTTAAAGCAGCATATTTTTCTGTAGGGATACTTTCCATAACTGTGTACGAGGCTGTCAGTGACAAAAACAAGCACATTTTGTAAATGTACCTTGACTTGGTGCATTTACCTGAAGGATAACTTTGCAGCTGTTACAGATGTGTTGTAGCTGCAAGCTGAAGAAAACTACTGGAGCAGCTTGGTAAGGGTTTTAACCTGCACGTTATTTAAAAAATGAAACATTTGGTCCAAATGTTTGGAAATCACTCTTTGAGATTGAGCATTTCATTGTATCTTGATTAATACAGTATAACAAAGAAAATAAAGTTTATTTTTGATTGTATAAACTTGTAAAAATCTAAACTCAGTGGTACAACAATAATGAGCCACATAAAAACTCACAAATACAAATCTTTATTTGATATAAAAGGCAAACAGATTGTCCTCATCATTCATGTGTTATACTGACAGCACACTGCTCTGCACTGCATATTTACAGTGTTTGCCTTCGTTTTCTTTGGAGTTGTGGTTATACTGTATCTAACTTCAATATGAACACACGTGGAGGAGCAGCGGTGGGAACAAGCTCCACATCAGCTGAAACTCCAACATTCAGGAATGTTCCAATAATTTAACACCACAGAGTTTATTGTGTTATCCTGTGTGGAACAACTCATCCTGCTGACGCTCTGTATCCGACCTGAATCTGACTGTAACACAAGAAAACGTGAAAACAGAGACAAACAGTATGTAACATATCCTATATGAGTACTACTGCACCTGTACTTCAAGTAAAAAATATCATCTCAGAAACATTGTCAAGGCACTGTAGTGATTAAGGATGTGTATAGTTACCATAGCAACACTTGTATTACAGACTATGAGTAAAGGTTTGACTATATGAACACAGAGCAGATCTGAGGGTGAGATGTATATCAGGGGTCAATAGTCATAGTATTGATACCCAGTGTATTTGGGTACTTAGGCTACCATCATAACTATTGTTGTTTAGGGCACATTAACACTTTTTAGTTCAACTGAGTCGTTGGTTCAGACAGTTTGCACAATAAACAGTTGTACACGTTTGTCCTGTAACATGCATTTAAAAAGAGTTTATATTATATTTCATATTATATTTTTTAACAATATTGTTTTGACTTGTTAAGAGTTAGATGCGGTTTTTTCAATACCACTAAAATGTGTGTTCAGTGAATATGAAGCCACAGCCAATCGGCAGCAGCTTAGCTTAGCTTAGCACAAAGACTGGAGGCTGAGGGAAACTGCTAGCCTGGCTCTGTCTAAAGGTGACAAACTAATGACCAACAAATCTAAAGCTTTCAAATCAACATGTTTGATCTCATTTGTTTAATCAGCACCAAATATTGAGGTATAAACATTAAAGGTCCGGTAACAGAGATTTTTTATAAAAGTGACTTCTAGAGTCCAACAAAAAAGTGGATTGTTATTCACTTTATCATGTTTAAGATGTATGAAAGAAAAAAATGTTTAGAACAAGTATTTAAGAGATGTTTTAAGGCAGATGATTTACTTCAAGACAAAGACAAGCTAGCTGTTTCCCCCTCACTATCATACTGAGCGAACAAACTGAACACTTTACTGTAATCTACAGTAAAGACATGAGAGCAGTATCTGTCCTAATGTCCAACTCTTTACAGGAAAACAAAGAAAAAACTTTTCTTGAAGTAACTTCAAATTACAATTACAAAAATGCCCAAAAAAAAAAAAAAAAACATTTAGGAGAAGCTTTTAATAATTCACTCCCTTCATGAACCATGACACATTTCTCCTGCCGCCAAGACAGAACACAAGCAGCTTGTACAACGATAATTATTATCAGAATGGATATCATCATCCCAGCTCTGATGATGTCGACCACATTATGTTTTACTGCTCACCTTTACTGTACGTACAGGTATGTTGAAGAGCGAACAACAGAGCGAACATAAATACCCTTATTCAACATTAATACAGAAGTTTATGTGAATGTTTAAATGTACATTAACATGCAGAGGAACACGTTTGATTAAATCCAGTGAGAGTGATTAAATGTCACTTTCTTTCTTGTGTCCATAAATATTTGTGGTATTCATGTTGCAGTATCAGTAATCTTTGATAACTGGCAAGCTGCCAATGCAGATACAAACAAGTATGGACTTTAGAAAAAGTGTGTTTTTTGTTCATAGGATTGACCATATTGACCTATACTATGACATAATCTCATTCAGCCCTTCCATTTTTCTCCTGGAGTGCATCATGACTTTTATAAATGTATTGTTATCCACAACAAAGCAAAGCTTTTTTTTTTTTTTCTTTTTTTTTTTTAAAGGTAATGATTCTGCACCCGGTCGACCGCAGTTGGTCATTGTGTCTTTGGTAGACTTATTTGGTCGAAGAACCGATAATTTGAAGCAGGAAGATGAAGATCTGGACGATGTCGACGTAGATGGAGAGGGCGGCGAAGACGTACTCCTCCGGACTGATAGAGTGCTTCCTGTTTCCTATCAGCAGCTGTGTGTGGTACGCTAGGAACTACAAGACACACAAGAAACCCTCAGAACAACAGTGTGAAACGTGTTCAGTGATACATAACGTAACACAATGAGAGCATTTCAATAAAACACTCACCATGGTGAAGGCTATGGCTCCTATTGCTGCATACAGCATGTGAAGCCACAGCATCTGCAACAATAAAGAACACCATCAGTAAAATCATTAAACTAAAACACAAGATATCAGTATACTATGTTGTATTGGCTGCAGATTAATCAGATCAAACTCACATATTTGAAGGAAAGCACGATGGTTGTAATGATGCCCGTCACAAAAACTACGATCCCGAGCACACAGAAAAAGCCCTGGCACTTTGTGAAATCCACCTGGAAGAGAAAACAGCAACACATACGTTTGATTAACAAACACACTGCAGCCATATGGAGATGATGACACACACACACACACACACACACACACACACACACACACACACACACACACACACACACACACACACACACAGAACACAGTGTACCTTTGTCTGGAAGCAGAAGACGGTGACAGCGATGCAGACGACAGCAGTGATGCCCAGAGCGAGAAACACTGCCTTTGTGTCGTAAAAACTAAAAACAAAGAGCAGCAAACAGTTAGGCCTGTAGGAAAAAAAGATGCAATGTTTATGTAATGCCAAACAAGCTTCGTTTTGTTTACCTAGAAATGCTTCCAGTCATGTAGGACAAAGCCAAAGTCTGTCAAAAATAAAGAAATAAACCATTATTTTTAATCAAAGAAACGCAGCATTCCTGTAACAGACTTGAACAGCTTTTCTTATAATCTATAAATAGTACTGGGGGGAAATTTATAATAACTAAAACATGATAAATGCAATATATTAAGATGCATTCCAGTGCTTCAGACATTAATGTCATGAAGTATGTCGAGCTTTTGTTGAGCTGTAACGTCATTCACAACCAAATGTCTAAAGAGTTGAGGCAGAAAGACAAATGTGAATAGAAACTATAAGATGATTAGCAAAACATTGAAACCCTGTAATCAATTTAAAATAGAAGAAAGACGTCATGACTAATGTGAAATGTTGCTCTTTTTTTGTAAATTAAATGCCCATTTTATCTGCTACGTTTTAGAAACAGGTTTGTGGATAGGAAGATGAAAAGAAGACCCTTAAAAGCTGAATAAAAACAGATCTCCTCTTCTGACAGCTACAAATAGCTCTTCAAGTACCGCGGTACATGGAGCCATTTTAGCCCACAGATCTGATAAAATACATATCAACAAAGTGTCAAAGTTGTTGTGCAAACAAAGCCCGAGACAACCTTGGTGACTCACTTCAAAGTAACGTAAGCTACAGAAGTCAAGAAATAGAATTAATCCAAGTTCAGGGAGCGGCCTGTGATGACGCCTTTCCTGGTTAACAAGTCAACTACAAACCATGTGACTTACAAAGATGAGCAGCAGAATGACGTTCCATGGAAACTTCCTCCTGCAGACAGAGCGGTCATTACAAGATTAAAGCTGCTGCGAGGAGTTCTTCACTTTTCATGCAACAGACTGAAATTGGCATAGATTTCTCTTCATGAGCTACAGAAGCAAACACACCCGTCCGCGTCAACATTACTGATTTCTATTTTTTTTTTTTTTTATGTGGTGACGTTGTTAAAAACACTACTTACACATGTACAGAGTGTACATTAGCGGAGTTTCCTTTGTTTACAGGAGGCACCCAGATACTATGATTGACTTCTTTATACTTACAAACAGTCACACTCACCGGGGGCCCTTACAGCAGACCAGCACCATGTGGGTAATGAAGTACACAGCACTAAAACAGATATATGAAGATGAAAGGGTTAATAGTCACACACGTTCTCTTTAATCCATATAAAACTGCATATCTGACTTACTATGACGCCCAGTAGATGGCTTGGTTTCTCTGTACGAAATATCGGACAGGCTCGCTGTGAGAGACAGAGGCACAATTACAGCGTGATACACACAAACACACATACATACACACATACATACACACATATACACTGACACAAATACATACACACATGTACACTGACACAAATACATACATACAAACATACATACACACATGTACACATACATACACACAGACACACAGACACGCATTCAAATACACATTCATTCAAACACACACATAAACATACACATTCACCAACACATACACATACAGACACACACACACACACACACACACACAGACACACAGACACACATGCACACATAAACATACACATTCACCAACACATACACATACAGACACACACACACACACTGACACACAAACACACATACAGACACACATTCAAACACACACACACACAGACACACAGACACACATGCACACATAAACATACACATTCACCAACACATACACATACAGACACACACACTGACACACAAACACACACACATACACACTGACACACAAACACACACACATACACACATACACACAGACACACACACACACACACACACACACACACACACACTGTTTACTCACACAAATGTGAATACTGCCACGATGGATGTGGTGAGGAGGAGCTGAGCCGCCAAAATCATGTACACCTGAAACACACGTGAAGACAATAAAAGTGTTTTAGTTTCATCAACACGGCGCATTCTGTCCACAAGACTAACATATATGTAAATAAATACAGATGACAGCCAGGGGTGCTTAGCTCTGTGACTCGATATGTTAGACACGGTGGTTTGTGTGACAGTGTGTGTTTTACCTTCCTGATGAAGGCGTGTCGAATGCTCATACTGTCCCAACCGCCATCGCTCGCCGCAAAATCATCACCTGTGACATCAGCAGAACAGTAATATGAGAAAACTGACCACAGCGCGATAAAGGGAACATGTTCTTTATCCTCACTCAGAGCTGACGCAACATGCCGTAACCACATGTGAACTGTTCAAGTCAGAAAGATGAAGCATTATAGTGAATGTCCACAGATGTTGTATGGATGCCCAGTTAGTGGGCTGAGCAGCAGGATGTCTCTCATGAACACCTGTGACTGACGCTCTGTTTCAGCTGCGGAGCACCCGTCTGTCTGTCTCTAGTGACCCGCAGGTTCACTCTATCTAGCTTGTTGCCTGTAGCTGTCATAACAACAGCAGTATGGACCCAAAATGAAAAAGTTGAGTTGTGATTAGATGAACTATATCAAGGGGCAGATTTGTAAAACAAAAAAAGTGTAAGTACATGAACTGCCATGACTGTCTCCCGAGGACGCTGAGAGTTAACACTGAATTCCTCATTCAAGTTTTATATCTTAATCAATATGCAAATGACACAAATGAGCTTGACTCATATTAAGTGACCAGCAGGATTCACATTAACTTAGTATGTTAGTCTCTCCTTGTTGTCTGAACCTATCTATAAAGTGTGGGTAGTTGTGCTGTGATACCTTCAGACAGAACCAGGCTGACTTTCCCCATGTTTCCTCAGAGAGACTAGCCATCTCCTGATTGTGCCTCTGTATTTGCTGTACTGATATGAGTGGTATTGATCTTCTCATCTGAATCTTCCTGAATGTGGTTTAACTAATTTAAGCCTCAAACAGAGTGATTTTTTTTTACGAATATAAAGATGCATTCAAACTTTTTTCTTGACTACATTCAAATTTGGTGGAGGACTTTTTAGAAGAGTTTTTAAGCCCAGGTGTAGGTTATGTTTTTCTGAAAATAGTCAAGCCAGTGTAACTTCTGTAACGTCATGGCAAAGTACCAAAACATGTAATTCTTCAGAGAATAATCTAAGGTGAAAGCCTTCAGTTATCGGGCTCCTCTCCTCTGGAATCGCCTTCCAGCCGGGGTCCGGCAGACACAGTCTGTATTTTTAAGAATAGACTTAAAACTTTCCTTTTTGATAAATCTTATAGTTAGGGCTGGTGCTGGTGTAGACCAGCTCTTAGTTATGCTGCTATAGGCTGAGACTACCAGGGAAACTGGCACCTTGAGCTCCTCTCTCTCTCTCTCTCTCCATATACAGTACATCATATTACTGCATGTATCTATCTGTAAATCTCAGTCACTAACCACCTACTTTCCTGGAAGCTCTCTTAGGCTCCTCAAGATCGTTGGTTGACGGCCTGCCAGAACAACCCCCCCCCCCCCCCCTTGCTAAAGTGCTCATGATGGATAGGCCGGATCTTTGTAACATAACAATGAGTAAGGTCTTTTTACCTGCTTTTTGTAAAGTGTCTCGAGATAACACTTCTTATGAGTTGACGCTACACAAATAAAAATTGATTGATTGATTGACTGATCATACATCACACAGTCTTACCAGAGCTCAGGATGTCTGATGGGATGGTGGGTGGCATGACAGGGGGCATAGGCGGGGGGTTGGGGTAGCGCCCCCCTGGGTGCCCAGCAGGGTGAGGCTGTCCTTGATATGGGCCAGGAGCATAGCCTCCAGGCTGGCCTGGGTACAGGGGGGTGTTTGGACCGGTGGGGTAGGGAGCAGGGGGCTGACCTGGCTGCGGACCACCATAGGATGGGAAGCCATACGCAGGGGGTGCTGGGTAATTCCCACCCTGAGGCGGGTACAGCGGGCCCCTGGAGTCGTCATACCCTGGAGGGTAGTCTGACCTGGACATGTCACCTGTGAGGAAGGTAGAAAGAGACGTTAACGTGTGATTCATGTTGGAAAGCTGAGAACCAAAAAAACAAACCATGAGATGCCCGAGTGAAATATGTTGTGGCATTAGTTTTTTAGAACGTTTTTTTTAATCAATTATCATCAAAAAAGGAAGAACACAAGCTTTCAAGAACAATACAGATAATAAATTAGAATTCCACTGTAACGTCTGTCAACATGAAACTGTCCCAACAAATCCAGCAAGAATCTAACTGCGATGAAGAAGACATTATAAATCAAAACAACAAAAATGAATAATTAGAAGTCAAGTATTGCGTTGTAGTAATTATTATACTTTAAGAATTTTAGCTGACATGGGGGAATTGTCTCAGTTTTAGTACGCTTATATGAAATTAAATAGAATGTAAGTCTGTATGGAAACATTATGAACTTAAGCCTGATTTATACTTCCACATTTCCATTAATATACACTCATCACAGATTATCACACACACACACAAACACACAATTATATAAAAAAAAGTTTATAAAAAATAATGTCATTTCTTTTATTGTTTCTTTGGACATTTCAATGAATTATTAAACTTCATTTCACATCTCTTTTAATGCTCTTGTTGATCATAATGTTCTGTTTTTACATGTTAAGCACTTTGACTTGCTCCATGTATAAATTATTCTTTACAAATAAACATGCTTTTAATTTATCTTCATTTATTGCACTTCATGTTGTAATCCTAGAATTATTAGACAATGTTATCACTGATTGCAGAGTTTGTTCACATTACCCAATGTTTCCTTTATCACACGTGCTCTTTAAATATATCTAAATACATCTCATGAAACACATTGACAACAACCTAAAAAACTTTGGATTGGGGCAAAGTTCAAATCCTCCTTTCCCGCATGTCATTCCCCACTCTCTCGGTTTATGACTCTATCCACTGTCCTGTCTCTAAATAAAGGCATTTTTTTTTAAAAAGCCCAAAAAATAAATCTTAAAAAAAAAACCTGTGTGTTGGTTGTGGTGTGATCTAATCATTACTTCTATAGGCTGGAAAACATGAATAAGATGCCCTTTCCTGTTGAAGGTGATGATGTTATTTTAGGAAAAGCCTCGAAAGATTCCACATCACATTGTCCAAAAAGAGTGCTGTTAATCACTTACTACCCCACAGCTCTTCATGATTCAATATTAAAGGAAGCAGTGACTGCCTCTGTTAGTTTAGTTGGGAAACATCTCGGACAGTTTATATATATATATTTTTCTTTTATCAAGCCTGACTTTTCAAAACAAGTATGCAATAATCCAGGCTTCAGTAACCTACAGCAGGCCTCAGACCTGAGCGTTGAGCTGCTGTGAATTATGTGCTCACAGATTTATCCAACACCAACATACGCCCGAGTTTTAATCTCAAACATTTGGGGTGAATTTATGCTTCTGCTTAGTAAAGTGGTTCCCAAAATCCCACCATAGGCCCAGAAATCACCACAAACACTTCTGAGGGAAATGTCTAATAATACACCACACATTGACACAATGCAGTCACTTAGAATATAGTCTAACTTTTCCCTGTTCCTGCCGTGATAATAAAAAAGGGCTGTGGTAGTTTTACAGGATACTCTTAAGTGCTTTAGCAACAAAACAATCCCACTTTTTACAATGTCGATTTGAAACACATTTTCTCCCACAATGGATTTAACATTTCTCCGATGATCTTTTCTATTTGCTACTTCACAGAAACTCAGGCAGCACATTATTTACAGAGACCGGCCTGTGTTTTTTGAGATGCAAAGTGTTCCCTGAGCTCTGTTTTCACTGTGACGTTTAGGGGACTAAACACAGTAAAAGAATTCAACAGCTGGCTCCACCTCGTGCTGCAGTTTCATCACATCCAGAGCACCAAGCAACAGGCCCCAAAACACTGCATGGAAAAAAGTGCTTCAGAGTTTGAGCAGTCAAACAGCCTCAGAACAAGACGCAGAGCTGATCACAGCTCGGGTCAGTGCGAGCACTCAGCAGACCAGAGGACTTAAGGCGTGTTTGAAAAGGAGGGCGTAACGCTTCTTAAAAGCTGACATTTAGAGGATAGAGGTCATAGACGTTGGAAAATGTGTTGTAGTGATAAAATATATCGTGGCTTTTGTTGATTTCCTACTAATCTCAATCCAACCACAGAGTGATTACATTATGAGTCAATGCTGTCAAGTTTTCCTCCTTCACAACACTGACAACATTAGTTTTGTCCACGTTGCTTCTTAAACATGTCTTCACACCTCACTTACACAGAGACCCTGTCATGGGTTTACTGAATAACAGAAACACCTCACAAGATAAAACCAGAAAGAACCAGTTTGTGGAGGTCCCTTTCAAATTGTGTTTGAGTCTGTTTTGAGTTTTGATTTGACTTGGAAATAGTCAGCTGTTGATGTTTATATAACCTACATCTTTCACCCTCTTTATATTAGAGAGAATGTATTGTTGTAATCGTTCTGTATTTGGCCTTCATCATGACACTTCTCCTTTTAGAATCATGTAATGCTGCAACACATGTCAGAACATCCTGCTCTGTATGATTTATGATTCATGTTTTTCATGAGTGTGGGGCTATTTAAGGTTTTTTTTGTATATTTGTATAGGGAGAGAAGAGGTTCTTACATGTTTTGTTGTTCTCTATGGGTTATATCGTAATCCTGCCTTCTATTGTAAAAGAGTTAATATGTTCAAATCTAAAGGGAGGTGTGGCATCATCAAATACAAGAGAGTACATTTGTAACTTTCATGATATCTGTTTTTGCTCTTCAGTGACCTTCAGGCTAAAAATAAATGGTTAGGACAGCACTCTAAATTTAGTAATTTTTTGGGGGATTCAGCACCCAGTTGTTTTTGTTTTTGTTGAGTGTGCTTTTTGTCTATAAAAATAAATGGTACCAGATTCTGTGAGATCTCTTCCAGCAGATAAAACACAATGAAAACATTTTGAAGACATATTCAAATACAAAGAGCACGAGGGTTAAAACCGATATTATGATTTCTAATTGAAAACTGTTCGGACCAAATGTGATAAATTGTGATTAAAAAAAACTGGCATATGATTAAAGAAGAAAATAATTGTGGGTGAAGATACCATATGTTACATCAAATAACCTTCACATCAGTTATTATCTAAATCATTTTTATGGTTTTGCATATTATAAGTTCTCCTTGAGATTAAGAATTGAATTAAGGTAGAAATACATCAATTGTTTTAAATAGCACAGTTACATGTTGAGTATTGAGCTCTTTTTAAAGCTCCTGTGAGGAACTTTTGATTTGTGTTGATTTTAGCGCCCCCTTTGGACGCAGCTGAAAAATGTCTCTCTTTGCTTATTTGTCCTGAACATGTATTACTCCAAAATTTTTCCCACATACACTGTGTGCCAGCAGCGCCACTACGCTCTGCTACGTTTTAAATACGCCGCAAGTCTTTTTCCGACGCCGCAAGTTGCAAGCACGCGTCAAGTTAGACAGAATAAAGGGAGCCAGACAGGAAGTCAGAGGAGGACACACACACACACACACACACACACACACACACACACACACACACACACACACACACACACACACACACACACACACACACACACACACACACACACACACACACACACACACACACACACACACACACACACACACACAGAGTGTGCGGCCAATTTCAAAACAAAACACGAGAAGGACTCACTATGGTATTTTTTCCATCACTTTATCAACATTAAGTCAAAACAGGCACCAAAAGAACAACACATCAAACACGTACAGACAAAGCAGCATGTTGTTTGCACGTTTTTCTCGTTATTCCCGCGTGATCTTGTAGTCCTCCTGGGATGCGTGTTCAGCATATCAGGGGTGCGCTTAGAAAACCGTGGTGCTGACGGCATGTGGAAATTGGGAGTAGGAAGTGGTTTTTGATCACATTTTTTCCTGAAGGCTGTTTCTGAAGCGTCCTGTTAATCACTTCATCAGTCTCCTTCTTCCCCCTGCGAGCAGTTTCAGTACTTTATACTCTGATGTTCTGACTTTGGAAATAAGCGTCGGCTCAATGAATTGTAGAATTGTAATTGCAACAATACAGAAACCATGAATGTTATCGCTGATGGTCTTGTTGTCTGTTTTGAGTTTTAAAGAGATAACAGTCTTTATTTCACTCAGTTTAATATCCACCTAAAAACGCCTCACAGGAGCTTTAAAAAGCTAATTATGGGTTTTGAATAACCCCGAAGAGGACTCATTTTTTTATATGAAATTAACTAATTCAGTTATTTGTATCATCTCACCTGGAGGGCATTTCAGCAATGTTTATATTATATGTGGAAAACTAACTGAATGAACTAACTGAGAGGAATGCTATTGAACCACAAAGACACGACAATACATAATAACTAAGGGAAACATGTTTTATTTCTTTACTTATTGTTAAAAGTCAGATTAAGTAGGCCTATTGCCCGTGGTTCTTGTGTGTTTCAGGTGAAAGGCCCTGTGGCTAGCTTGGTTTCATATCCTACTGGGACACTTTAAAACCAGTTTAACATCAGTGTTCATGGTTACTCCTGTACTTCTCATGCTGTGACAATATGTCTGCACTACATTTCATCTATTGACAAGTTGAAGTTTGTGTTCTGCTTGCAGCTCAAAGTAGGATAGAGTGTGATAGTGAACATAAAAGTAGCCTCAGGGAGATATTTATCAATGGATGGTCTGCCTCCCGCCACCCCCCACCCCCTTGCTCCCTATCCCTCTTCCTGCATCTTATCCCATCTCTCCCCCTATCCCTTTCCAACCCCGGCACAGTCTAGGCCTGTGAAGGCTGTTTTATCATGAGCCGGGGATCCAGCCAAAGATCTCTGCCTTTTAATAAGGCAGTTTTTTCTTACCACTGTAAATTTTGCTACTTTGCTAAAAGTGCTCATGATGGATAGGGCGGGTCTTTGTAACATAGCAATAGGTAAGGTCTTTTACCTGCTTTTTGTAACATAACAATGAGTAAGGTCTTTTTACCTGCTCTTTTGTAATGTTAACAGACAAAGAGTAAGGTATTTTACCTGCTTTTTATAAAGTGTCTTGAGATAACACTTGTTATGAGTTGACGCTATACAAAATAAATTGAATTGAATTGAATGTGCAACCCAAAATAAATGATCATATTTCAGATACCAAAGTTTAAAGACTTTTGTCTAAATATACATTTAAATCAAACTATATTCTCTGGGGTTTACTGGACTGTTAAACAAAGATGACTGAGCTGGGTTTTTTTTTTTGACAAACAAGTTAACATGTCCAGAGCACACAGGCTGACCACACTCCACCCTATTCACCAAAACCTCCTCTCACAAAAAGCCTTTTCAGGTGTATGACGGACGGCAAAAACTAAACACACCCACACTGCTATGAATAGCCACCACAAAATACACGCTCCTCATCACACCACCAGCAGCAACAGATGAAGTCACAAACTGACACATTTAACAATCGTTCCGCAGCTTCAAAACAACATTAACTCAACAAATTAACTCAACTTACCGATTTAAGAGACAGCGACGTCGGAGGAAACCTGCTCGTCTTTATTCCGTGCGTCAAAATGAGGCTGAGAGGGTTTTTTGGTTTTTTTTTTTCCGCTCTCAGTCACGCCCTCTCTCCGTGTACAGAAAACCCTCTAAAGTGCAGCAGAGTCCGGGTACAAGGTTGAACTTGTTCAGCAGCCTGTCAGTCCGTCCTCATGTGTGTGTGCTGGGTGGTGAGCTGTGGATGTGAAGCAGCAGAGAGAGCGAGAGAGAGAGAGAGAGAGAGAGAGAGAGAGAGAGAGAGAGAGAGAGAGAGAGAGAGAGAGGAGCTTTTCCTGGAACAGTGAAGTGCAGCAGGGTGGAGTCCACAGGAATCTGTCACACACACACACACAGACAAACACAAACACACCCAAACACACACAGATACACACTCGGAGACACACAAACAAACGCCCAGTGTGTGCGTCTGTGCTGGGCTCAAGGCCTGCCGGGTTTAGCTGACTCATTTTCAACAGGCTCGTCTCATGTTACAACAACATACTAGGTGCGTTTACTCTCTACACTTACTGTGTGTTTTATTTAGTATATAATCTAAACACACTACTGTACTTGATCATTTCACCTCACTGTGTCTGTAAAATAGATATATTTATCTTTTATCATCATTCCTTGATCTGAGATGAATCAGTTTTGTTAAAAACAAAATGATTTTTTTTTGTGACAACTTTACCTTAAATGACACAATCCTAAAACAGCACAACTGGATTTCATGTTTTATTGTTTGAACCGGAAAAATAAATGATTACATTTGAGTTTGTTTAAAGCAAAAATAGACAATAAAGTTCTTATCTATCTAAAGCAACAAGTATTTTCTAAATGTATAAACTATGACAAAATGATGACTTACTGTATTTATCTCCTGATACATTAAAACAATGTATTTAAATGGCTCTTGAGACATATTATGTACCTTGATTCTATGTTTTTCATAAACACATACTCTCTTCTCAAGGTAACAACATTCAGATCCATACATACATTCAGCTATAGTTTCTTTCACACATGCACATCACTCGTGCAAATGTCAAGGAGGTTAAATACTGAAGCCCTGAGCAAACATGCATCCACACATTTTATTTACTGTGATGGAATATGTGTAATTGCCGGTTGTTTTCTTGACATCACGACTTATTTTTCTTGTTATCTGCAGATAAAAGTTAATTTGTGATTCTATTGTAATATCAAACTGCTGTGTTAGTGTGTTAGCAACATCCAGGACTTAGATGTCCTGAAATGATCTAGAAAACGTCAGGAGTTCATGTGTGAAAGGGGCTGCAGAGAGACATTAAACACACATACTCATACACACAGAAAACAATTCTGGTTTGTGAATCCTCAATGTGCCACCTAAGTAGCGTTGCACTTGGTCACAGTGGCACGTCAAACGTATTTGAGGACGAGCTGCTTGGTGAGGGTGTACTTGGGCTCGGGCATTTGTTTGTGGTTTAAATAAACTCCTTTGCTGACCTCCCTGTTCACACGTGTCAGCACAGAGAGAATATTATCCATCTGCGAGCTGCACAGAAAACATCAGAAACATACATTTTAAAATTTGCTCAAAATAATCGATGGTTTATTTGAATATAATATCATCATTATAAACCCCACTTCAAAAAACCTATCCCTTTAATCCTAGTAGTATTAAAATAGTATTGAAGACTAACTTGATTTTCCACATTTCTAATTAATCCGTAGCTTCTGAATAATAAAAAGTCAACAATCAGAAACTCAAACCCTGCATCGAGTTGTCTCTCACCTCTCTGCTGATTTATGAAGCTGCCTGCAAAGCTCCTGGATGTAGACGGATCCAAAGGAAACGTGTCTAAACGACTTGTAGTCCTGCACGGTGGCCATGCCCAGAAGGAAGTCGGCATCCGAGGGCACTGTCTCTTCAAGCACAGGACCAGCATCTTCCTCCAGATGGCTCTGTCTGTCTCCGTCCTCGTGTCTCGGCCTGGGGGGTAACGGCACGGCTCCTCCCTGGTAGCCCTTTCCCTGGCACGCCTGGATGAAAAACAGTTTGGGCTTCCCTGCTAAGGTGGGAGCCTTCTCGCTCGTGAAGGGCAAAGTCAGATCTTTGATGTACACCTCCTTCTCATCAGACCCGTACACACTGCCCTTTTCTCCGTGAGAAAGCACGCAAATCACCTGAGGACGGACACAGACAGGTTTTTAAATAGCAGTTGAATTAGGCTTGAATTTTATAAGATCCCTAATGCCAAAACTGAGCTGGATCTAAACATGAGATGATTAAAGTGCACGCTATCACACTGAGCCACAGAAACATGTAGGCTAGCTTTGCTTTAAGGTGTGATTTGCTGGACAGGAGGACTACAAACACTGTGTCTTTAAGGAAGGAGTAGATAAAACATTTCTCCTACTCTCTCTCATCTGTGTGCTTTGGATCAATAGAAGGGTTTCTACAGTGTTTTCCCAGCAGAATATAGCAGTGAACTCTAAACTATATGATTATATTTAATCAATGTGATCTGGACCTGGACCAGCTCAAAAAATGAATGAAGGGTTTGACCAGTTAAAATGAATGAACTCTGATGGTTCTCACTGAAACTCCTCAAACAAGGACTGAAAAGCTTCCAGTCAAATGTCACAGCAATGCATTTAACAACCTACAGTACTAGAAAATATTAATAAAAAAGTTAAGCCCTTCATTTAAATTAAACACTTGTATTGCCTTCTGAGAACTTTTGTTGAAAAAAAAATACATTTCTGTCTTTCCTATCTCCTCCTGACCGTCGGTAACCCTTACTATTCATATTCATATTCACTAGAAGACATAAGAGGTAAGGATTTGATCTTGTGCTGTATTTCTAAGCTGTCAAAGTATTCCTTTAGATAACACAACATAAATCCTATAGTGATGGTGTGACTGTTGTTACTGCTCTGGAGGTTTGTGAAACTGCTCACCAAGGCATCTTCCTCTAAAAAGCTCCTCTTGCTCAGCTTTGTCACTTCACGCTGCATGGCGTCTGCAGTCAGGTCGCGATGAACCACCATGGTAAAGCCGAGCTGGGAGAACACTTGACACAGAGCCTCTGCATCACATTAGAGAGAAAAAGAAATAAGAACAAGAGTTTATGATTTATTTTAAACGATCACATAATGTTTCTTTACTGACAAAAGGGATTTCTTATTCCAGTTTTTCAGATTTAGAATTGGTAAAAGCCTTTTTCAAATGTTTTAAAATTAAATATAACAATCTGACAAATTAGTTTTTTTTAGCCAATAGAATTGTTATGTTGTCCCACCTCAACAAAATGCCTTTAAGTGGAGGTAAGCGGCACTAACTGGTTATTTGCTCCAGCAGGAGGGTAACATCTAAAAGAAAACTCCATGTTGACACCACGTTGCTGCTGAATTCACGACGACCACCATTCATCTTTACGCGGGGTTTCCCAGCAGTGTTTTTACACTGCACTGTTTATGTTTACAGGACTCATACAGACGTCTTCTTTTTGTGCTCAGGTCAATCAGCAGTCTCCACTGCACTAGGATATTATTGACCCGAAGTTTCATCAGTGAACACAAACTTTTAATTTGGTTTAATTACCTTTAACATGAAGATATATTGTAACACATCAACAGGTTGAATTATAAACTTAAATTCTTTGTTGAGAAACAGTGTTGTTATTGCGTGCTAGGAATCCTCCATTAGGTTTTAGCAAGAGTGAGTCACCTTGAGAAAGGAGAAGGAGGGGTTGACCTGCTTAAAACTGTAACCAGACAATTAAGTTTGGACACAGGCCAGTCTTGTGTGCTCTTGGTGAATTGAGGTGAGACAACGCTGATGAAATATGAGGCAGACTTTTTAAAATACATTTTATGTCTGTTCATTTTGACAGATATTTTTTTTTAAACGCTATAAATGAAACTGTCGGTTTGAATGATTATGATGACGTTGATCTGCCAATAAAGATTGATAATTAGTGAAATTAATTGTCATTCTACAATCTGGCTTCAACTCACATAAATTTCCTCCTGACTCTGTATGGATCGGTCAGAGTCTAACCAGCACTTTTTTCCTTCAGGTTTGATTTTACAGATCACAAACTTGATGTGAGAAATGGTGTAAGCTACTTTCAGGCCCCATTTTGTGCGCATGCAACGTTTATGAATGAGACCCCAGATTACATAGCTGGTTGATGACAATGATACAAACCTTCATCCTTATCAGACCCTCCTCTTGTTCTCAGACCCTTTAAGAAACTCTTGTTGTTGATGACCACACACTGTCCTCGAGGGCTATGATTCATGGCGTAATATTCCGTCTGAAGGACAATTCAGAACATTAATGAACCATAAAGTTGAATGAATGCATGTGAACATGGGGTTGTGTGAATGATGACCTGATCAGGAAGAGAAGGATGCTCAATCTGGGGTCTGGGGTTTGCGTCCGAGTACACACTCTCTCGTTCACCTGAAGAACAAAACAGCAGAAACGTACCTCTCTTTTACGTGAATGATCAAATATAAAAGCATGACAGTGAAGAAGAGAGGAGAGTTTTCAAGCTCTAAACTAGACATGAGTACTAATTCATCTATGGCTGTGTCCTGATAGAAGCAGCAGTCAGTGAGACTTACCACCGGGCTGAGTCTCAGACACAGACATAGAGGGCTGAGTCGGACGAGGGGGGTCGTTGGACCTCTGTGGGAAGAGAAAGTCCTCAGTAAACTAGCTCGTCATAGGATCTATTGTGTACACAAACACACATTTACACACACAAACACAGACACACATACCTGGTGATCCATGCTGAAATGAGAAGGCTGGATTAATCCTGAAAGAGAACAATCATTTGACAAATGAAAGAAAAATATAACATAAACGTTTGTGGTCTCTACATAACTGTGTGTAAGTAGTGAGTGTGTGTGTGTGTGTGTGTGTGTGTGTGTGTGTGTGCGTGCGCGTGTCTTAGTTTGTAACATACCTTGCATGTAGAGCTGCACAGTTTGTGCCAGTTCTTGGTCTAACTCCTTCACTACTGAAAGCAGCACGTCAAGCTTTTGATTTGACAGTAAACCAGTCCTTTCCATTTCAGCAAACACATCCAGTGGTGTCTGTAACAGAGAACACTGTTTGTGTGTAGAAGAGCACTTCTTATACCATGATCAAAGTTATTAACGCACTTCAAAATGTGCTCAAATAAGAGCATGATTATGGCCAGTATTGTCTAATGTCTAATTATTATTATTATGTAATTATTATGTATTAATTATTGCTGATAGCAGAAATGAAACCGCATCAAGTAAACATAAAATGAACCCTTCTTTGTAACTTAATGGCTGCACGTTTCTTCCGTGATACAACATGTAACATGCATAATACAAAAAAATAAATATAACAACATGTAATGAGTAGTCAAAAAATGGTTGAAAGACCAACTTGGCAGCTGTGTAGTTAATCCCTCATAGCTCTGAAGCTTGCCAATATTTAACAACTGGTTCACAATAAATGGGATCATATTTTTCTAAATGATCATCGTGCTATGTTGAAATGACTTGAAACTAGCATGGAGAACATACACTTAAAGAGAAGACGTTTTGTGAGGTAATTAATCAACAAACATGTAGCGTCTGTCACAGCGCTCTCACTCTGGCTCTCTCCTGATTGAGGTTCAATAATGTGCTATTGATACTAAATCATTTGGTACCAGACTGTAAACATGTTGTGTCTGCTGTAATAATTGACATATTAATGGCCTTTTACCATTGAAGGCAATCTTTGAGCTGGCAGACAGTGGCAATAAACAGCTGACTCTGAGGGCTGAAAACAGTGAACTGCATTGGTTTTTGTATGGAAACTGGGCACTGCCAGCACAAAGACTGTGTTAGTGGACACAGGCCCTTATGGGGATGGGGCTCTGATGGATATTCCTCGCCTTAAGCTGGTGTAACTCAAGAAACGTGTGTTTTTTGAGCTTCAACTTTGGATTCTATTTTTGACACCAGAGCTGATCTGGTTTCATATCTTCTTTTTGCAAACAGTGGAGTCTCCCCCTGCTGACCATTAAAGGCCATTTAGGAAAATGTCTGGAGGGAGCTGTTATTTGAATTTACCCAGACAGGAACAAATATTTCCTATTATATGCCACATAAAAACAATGTAATAAATGCAAACAGCCATAAATCAATAGAGCTAAGGATGCTTAAAATGGCAACGAGAAGGTGAGTATTGATCTTCATAGCTATAACTGGACCTTAGGACCCCTGACCAGTTCCAGGAACCCTATGGGTTCAGACCTACCTATGTTATATTTCATCTTTCTGGTCATGTAAAGGGTCTGCTTATCATTATATGTAAAAACCAAAGTTGATCCAAGACAAACTAGCATCAGTGCTGATCTCGAGACAAAGCCATGAGAACAAAGGATATCATTTATGTGGCAGCACAAAACATGATCACTCGAATTTGTTTTTTTTGACCACTCTCCTGTGCGTATAAGAGTATGTTTCTGTCACTTTGGACCTGTGAAGACCTCGTATTTATACTAAACAAGGAGCTAAGATCATCAACTACATGCGGTTAATGTTAACAAAATGTGTTAGTTATGAAGTAGAAAGTTGTTATGGTCTTGTTGTGCAGATAAAAATGACAAAAGTTAAACATTTATCCATTTAACCTCTATTCAATTTCTCACTTGAAGGTCAATAAAGAAACACTGGAATAAATGCCCAAAAATACAAAACTATCCAAGGTGGTGAGACGTTTGTATGCGTCAAAGATACGGAGAATATCCAGAAGATTAAACACTTTATATTGTAGGACTGTAGGTGTGGCAATCTAGGTAGGCATGTTCTCACCTTACAAGACTCAATTTGTCTTCTGTCCAGCTTTCCGTCCGGCCTTCCACTCAACAGGAAACTCATCTTGTCAAAGTTACTGTCAGTCATGTTCTGATGTATGTTGTACAGCATCACACTAAAGGAAAGAGCAGAGGAGTGGAAACCAGACAAATGAGTGTATTTGAATCCTACCGTCCTGTTATCTCTTCTAGTTACTCTTCATGTATCCTTTCTTTTACCTGTAGTCTGACAGCCGGCGGCTTGCATCTGTTTCTTCTGGCTGCCTGCTGTCCGTCTCCAGCATGGCGAGGAGGTCTGCTCGACGGATCGTATTGAGCAGCTGAGAAAGAAAATCCCCGTTCTCCAGTAGACCTTTTTCCTCTAGCTTCAGGAACAGATCTTTAGCATCCTGGACCTGTACCAGAACGGCCAACAAACAGCAGAAAATCTGTCAGAACACAAACGCTGAAAGAAAAAGGATGCAGTAGCTGATAATAGTAGCAATGGTGGAGAAATGATCTGAATATAATTCGGTGCTTAGGCTACATTTTGGAATCGCAGAAAGCGGGTTTTGAGTTAAAAGAAAGGAATTGGTCCATGTCACAGTTATGAAACACATCAAGCTGAATCGGAGGCCTGTTTCTACAGTTCTTTTCATACAATTTAATTATTTTCTTACCGTAGCTCCCTTGTTTCCTTCCAATAATATCTTTAGTTCTGAAGTTTGTCTTAAATATTCCTTAATTTTTGGTATTTTTATTGCAGAAATAGTGAAAAATATTTTGTTAGATATTATAGGAAAAGGGGGGGGAGCTACATTTTGACTAAGCAACACTCTTACTTGGGAAATTTTGCAGGATTTCTATATTTGAAAAAATAACATTTACCCAGATAGAAAAAAATAAAAAAGAAGCAAACTGCACGAGTTCTGTGGTTCTCACCTTCTCTAGGTGTTTCCTGTTGACAACATCACGACACAAGAAGCAGAGAGCCGCCACCTCAGAGGAACCCAGCTCCTCATCAATGCGTGACAGCTTCACCCTGTCCATCACGGACCCACTCCCACCAGAACAGCCCTGGAGATCAATGTGCTGTTAGGTTAGCAAACATTCAAGACATAAATACTCACACCATTCAACAAATATCACTGTGAGACTCTGCAAATCCCCAGGCACCATAACATGTTATGAAATGTCTTTCTTGCACTAGACCAGCTCTAGATTTATTGCGGCTACATAAAATATCCATTTAATGGTCAATGTATAAACACAAGTTTACAGTATCGTTGGCACAAACCAAAACCTCAATCCATATTGTCATCTTTAATATGTCTGACCAGTATATCTGCAGAAGAAAACAAATGTATGTTTCTCTTCATATAACAGAGAAAAGATTGTTTTCATGTTAAATGTCAGGAAAAGTTCAGTAACAAATTGTTCATCATGTTTTCGTTGTCTTTTTTTAAACTCATCTACATGGGGAAGTTGTCACACATTTTGTGATATGAGTATAGTATTACAGTAAAATATATTAAAATATGGTCATGTGATACCACTTGTGATTTACACTCCTGTGACATATTTGCATTTGGTCTTGTTTGGTCTAATGCTATCTTACTTATTCCCTTTTATGTTGTGCTTGATTTGATGTTTACTCTTCAATTCATTGTTTTTTATTTTACTTTTGAAAATCACTTTTTAAACTTATCTTCGAGTGCCACATCATACAATTTACTCGTGACTACATCAGTTATTATTTAGTAATTTTACAAGAGAAACCATTTTGGTGACTTCGACACTGGGTGCGGTGACGTTACAAAAAAAAACAGCCACGGTGAAAAGAGACCGTCTGGCTGACGTCACTACGCTGGTCACGTCACGTAAACTTACGCAAATATAGTTCGCTAGTTTGAAAAGTTTTCACTGAAGAGTTTAAACCAACACGACATCACATGGATAATGTAACGTCAAGTGGATTAAACATGACAACAGACTAACTTCATTAACTTTAACATCATGTACAGAAAGTTAGCCAGGCTAAAGTTACTACTGTCCAACAGCTTTAAGTCAATTTACGAGTTTAAAACTTTAAACTTACCGCTGTCAACTGCCGTCAAAAAAGAAAAAAAATATGTGTCTCCTATAATTCAGCAAAACTTGACTCTCTTAAGGGCCAATACATTAAAACATTAAGCCTAAATTTAGTTGTGTTACGTGTTTTCCTGCCTGAGCCGCTCAACTTTCGTTTCACTTTTCTGAACATGACAGGACACTTTATTTCACCTTCAGAATAAAAGCTGTTATTGGTAACTAAGGAGACGAAGAGAGATTTTAAATTTTATTTTAGAGTAATGCTTTCTTCAGCTAATGTGAAGGTTTTAGCGACAATCTACAAGTTACCTACTTTGAGGGGTATATTACACTTATCTTTTGACATAAAACAAACGATACCTTTATTTTGAAAACAGTTTCACTGTTTCCTTTTCGGAGTTAGCCTGTGGTTTGGCAAACATGCAACATCTTGAGAGGACTTTTTGGATGGTTTTCAAACAAAGTGAAATAAATAAGGAGGCCTCATCATGACCTACAAGAGTAAACAAGGCCATTAGAGACAAGATTTATTATTTTCAATTCCTCTGACAGCTGCCACGGTGTAGGTGTCAGACATTTCTGTTAACAGCTTAAAGAAAACAGGATAAGTTTTTTTTCCAGTAAACATTACCTTTGTGAACAGGACAAGATCAGAAAAAAGATAAGATGTACTGTTATGTCCATGGGGTCCTCCAAAATCAACACAAACCAAAAGCTTTAAAAGGGCCCGACTTGAAAGCACTCTGCCCAGACATGAATGACAGGGTCCCAAAATAAAACAAACACAAATATATCAATAAACTTTATTCAGATCTATAAAGTTAATTTTAAGTTAACTAGGTGTAAAAGTGACAGTTCATCTCCTCCGTGTTAACTTTTAGACCAATAGTTATCTATCACTGCAGGGGGGAAAAAGAGCAAAGAGCAAAGAACAAAGAACAAATGCAAATGTCAAACTTAGTCTGAAGTGAAAATGAGAAATCGACAGGAATCTATTCAATGGTGTTTTGAACAGGTGCTGTGCTGGCCTTGGTTTGCTTCAGAGCGACAGTGGTTTTAGGCTCGCTTCTGGAGAACGACTGGAGGCAAAAGGGAGAAAGTACTCTCTGGCAAACTGGACGACATCATCGGGTTTCCTCAGCAGCAAGAACTGCAGGAAGTCAGATATGAGCGCCCGGATCTCTGGATGCTGTCTGAGGTATGAGGTGTGGTTGGCTTTCAGCTCCTCCTGCCATAACAAGACATAAACAAGCAACTGTAATCTTTCCTGACCAAAGGATTTTTTTTTACATTGTATTACTTTTAACATGATTACCTTTCTGTCCAAAAACTTGGAGCACATCTGCATGTCTTCTTCCCAAACCAACGGGATCTTCTCAAAACCTGACAACACACAAGTAAAAAACAAACACAAATACTTTATTACTGACTCTGTTTCCTTCAAGAAGGGTCTACTTTCTGTTTAAATAATAACCTCTTTGTAGCTGTGATGGCAGCTGCAGAAGCCTCATGGTGACCGGTGATCCCACCTGCACTCTGCTGGCCAAGTGCCTGATCAGAAAAACAAAACTGCTCATTAACTTTGTGATGTCAAATTATTACTTTTTGTGGTAATGTGTTGTACAAAGATCTACAAAGCATCAAGCTCAAATGGATGGACTTGTGACGAATACAGAGATGTTTCTAGGGTTGCCAAAGATAACACCATCCAGATTTAAAAAACAGAAATAGAATCAACTCCAACATTTCTCTTTTCCTTGCTCTCTCTGTCACACACACACACACACACACACAATACATCACCACATTTGGCCATATCCAGATCCCTACAATTAGACACTTTTTAACCTATAGCCACACGTGTAGATATCACAGGTGGCTGAAATACTAACCCTGAATGGGATTGGACTTGATTTTTTTAAGTGTAAATGCATATCAGGCTTGGCTAGCTCGTAATAATTGAAAGTAGCCCACAAATTAAGATAGCTTTCTAAGTGAACAAGGAAAAGCTCCAACATAGTAAAGTTAAGTTTAAATAATTTCATACTGTCTTGCAGCGATCTTGATAACAATTAATCACAGAAAAACACCAACCTGTGGGAAACTCATGTGGTTTGATGTAGATCTGTAGATCTGTGAAATATCTTTTTAACTGAAGCTAAGCCGTCTGCTTTGGTTTCATATGAAGCTAGAGACTGAACTGCTGAAGAAAAACTCTTACCTGCTGTAATGTGCCCATATGGGTAGTGGTTAAAGCTTTTATGTATTAGCATTCATCTAAACACAAGTTTAAAGGTCATATTTTACAATTGACATCATTTTTACATGTTGAGTTTGAAGGAAACCCTCAAAAAGGAAACGCATGTCTCAGTTAGTCCTCCCTGCCAAAATAAAAAGTACATGCATGTGTGTTGCATGTTACACATTGATAGTGTCATGGCTCTCTCACTCTGGCTCCCTCCTGATTGAGGTTCATTCCTTTCACCTGCTCTCACCTGCACACCAGCTCTCCATCTCCTCATCAACTCAGCAGTATATATACCCCGGCTCTCCATCCACTCATCGACAGATCGTTGTATCAACTACTGCGGTAGATGACGGCTCAGGCTAAATTAAGATTTTGAAAAAATCTTTAAAATTAATCTTTTTGTGCTTGCTTTGGTTTTTGAGTCTCATCCTGTATTTTTCCTTCGCTTCAGGATCACCATTCACCCACCTGCCTTCCTGCTCAGCCATCTGCCTCAACCTGCTCTCTGGACTCAAAACTGCTCAGCCACGCTCACACCCTTACTCTGGTCTGGTCAGCCTTCATCCCCTTCACTCTGCTAACCTCCAGAATCTTCAACCCATCTTCATCTCCATTTGCCGCAATAAACCTCATCACCAATCAACCCCTCTGTTTATGTGTCCTGCATCTGGGTCCTAAATTCACTGGTCGTAACAGATAGAGACAATCAGTCTTAGTAGGAGTCCTTTGAACTAACACTGTTTCTCAGAGTCTTTCATTGTTTTGTCTGTCATAGCACCTGTGCAAACCAGCGTCCTTAAGTCAACCGGGATGATACAGAAATCTTATATCATGTCTTCTCAGGAAAGTCCTGCAGAGGCTACCATTGGTCTGATCTACATGCAAGACTCTCCTCGCAACAGCATAATTTCATATTGTTTGACTATGCAGCCCTTTAAGCAGCAGCAAATGCTCCAGTAATTGACATTTGGCTTACCCATCACCCAAGAAGTAGCTCTGCCAGGTTGTTGGGCTATCCTCCACAGAGTGAACTGTCCTCTCCAACCCAAACACCTCCACCGTCTCACCTCCAACATCCAGCTGCTTCAGCCCCAGCTCGCTCTGACCAAAGAGAGACAAGTAATCGGCGTTCAGCTTCTCAAACAAAAACAGAACCTATAAAAGGTTTTATATAGTTACTCACAAAAGTGGTGTTGATGATGTGCAGTCCTTGGTCCAAAGACATAAAGTTCATGTTTTCTGGCACTTTCTTCCTCAGAGCAATCAGACGCATCAAGAGCAAGTTTGAACCCTCAGTTACCAGACCTCTGAGGACTGACATGGGATAGGAAACACTCTCCTTTGTCACCTCCTGCTCACACACAAAGAATTATAGCAAAATATAGCTAGCATATCAGCAGTTTTTTAAAATCTCAATGCTATAATTCAATGAATAGTTGTGTAAACAAAAGCAACCTTGCCATAAAAATGACATAACTAAAATCTTGTTTATTCTCTCACCTCTCCTACAGTGGTAACTTTATCGATCACCATATGGCTGTCACGTTGCACCATGTGACACCTCTTGTCCAAACTCTTGCCCTCGAGCTGAAAATGAATTTAGATTTAGGTTTAGAGGCAAATAAAGAAATACGAAGGCAAAATATTGGAAGCCCAGCAGGAATAGGTTTGTATATTTAAAAACAGAAAGAGGCTGGACTCTAAGATTGGAGAGATGTCAAAACCAGAGACGTTTGGGTTCACGCCGAATCCCAAGACTTGATTGACTTTAAACAGAAACAATTGATATACGTTGAATTTTGACTGGAAAACTCTAAATGAGATATCCTTCAAAACCCCAATTTCAGTACACTCCAAACTCTAAAGTCGGACTGAAGTTGAATTTTCTTTGGATATTTAAAATCTAAAATCAATGTTATTGTCGTTGTTTGTGTGTCTTCCTGTCTGCCTGTTTCTCTCTCTTTCTTTTTTTTGTGATCAATTTGTTATTGATGTTGTGTGATGAACATTGTCATTTACAATAAGGAAAAAAACAAAAAGTTGTGGTTTCGTCAACAGCCCACGAATATACAGGAGAGAGGAATCATATACACAATCCCTTATACAGTACATATCAAGAGAGATGAAGACAGCAGACAAAGGGGCAAACAAAGATTGAATTGTCACTCTCCCCTGGATTACCACAACATAGAAAGATGTGTCTTTTTCTGTCTCTATCCTCTTTGGCCCAGCAAGTCATGGCAGATAGGCTAGCTGTTAATGATGAGACCTTGCAAGACTTTGGATTCTAGTTACTTAACAACACAACTTAAAACCAATACAATATTCACATACAAAAAATGTTAGAATGTCAAGTTGTGTCATCAATAATAATGTAATATGATGCAATGACTCACCTTGACAAACTCATGGTACTCTTCCTCCAGTACCTCGAGCTCTGTACTCAGGTAGGCTGGATATGAGGACAGAGAAAGGGAACGAACATACTGAGACAGCTGTAAATAGACAAGATCAACCTGTTCAAGCAGCTCTGGCCTCTCCTCACCTGTCACTGTTGTTCCACAGGGGTTATCATCAATGGTCCCCTGGCTCTGAGCATGCAACAACATACAGGGCTGCTGGCCCCTGTGTGAAAACTCCACTGTAACTGAGAACTTCCCCAGATCTCTGCCTCCCTCTGATACAGTCACCAGAGAGTCTGCAAACACACACCTCTGCAGCTCTTCAGGCTCTGCAGAGAATATCAGAAATCTTTAATCACAATGGATAATTGTTGTTTAGATCCCCTCAATGCTTCAATGAAATAAACGTCAGCTGTTGCTAATTATAGCGTGAGGCTCAAGAAGTGCCAAAACCAGTTGTTGCTTCTGGCAGGCACGCAGTTTCTACAGGGGTCGACCCTTCACGACACACCAGCCTACAGTAGCCTATAGCCTACATAGACAACCTACCTATGCTGGACATGAATGAGACAGCTTCTTCAGACACTTTCAGCTCCTGTCCGTGGTCTGCGCCTTCAATTCCCACCGAGGCACCTGTAGGTCTCTCTTCTTCCAGAGGGGCTTCCATCATTATCGATGCCGTTATTTCACGGCAGATAATCCTGATAAAGGTCTCAACGTGGCGGGAACAGCCTTATATGAAAAACGTTTGTCGAGACAGACGGGTTGTTTCGGTCATTTTCCAGACAAATAGCTCTTTCTCTGTACTTCGGCTGCAGCCCCTCTTCCAACACGGAAAAGCAGACGGTGAAATTCGAGTTGTTATGGCAACGACGCCGCATTACCGTAGAGTCGTTTGTATGTGCGCAGCCGAATCTAAAAGCAAGCTATTACCAACCCAACCAACCCATGTGCTCACTTCATTCATTTCCTCATATGTGATCCCATCCTAAATGTTCCGAGTGAGCATACTATTCAAAATAAAAATAAAATATGTTATGCTATTATCACAGTTATGATTAAAGGAGCAATATGTCAGATAACTATTGAATTAAATCATAAAATTCCCTTAAAAGCCTCAACATTTTTCTAATAAGCTCCACGACCAGAAAGAAACGTGGTAAAACTAGGATAAATATTGGGTGGGTTGAGACAGCTCTCTTAATGTTTTGATTTGGACTGCACTGCCAATTTGATAAAGTTACATAATGCTCCTTTAAGGTCATTAGCATCTATTTCAAAATGACTAAATGTGAGCCTACTAAAGCCTAGTGGTTGTGTAAAAAACAACAACATATATAGGCCTATATATTAATGCAATTTAATAACGTTTGGTGTAGAAAAATGTAAAACTGCCATCTTACATTAGTAAATCACGTGTATTGCAAAAGTCATCAATACTCTGTTGAAGTACATGTCTTTAAAAACCTAGACTCAAAAGTGATCAGAAAAATGATTTATTCTGCAACAAGAATCTGCCACAATTTAAAAGACATGATTCAGTGTGTTTCAAGAAAATTTAAGTGTTGTAAAAAAGGCTGTATACTATATTAAAACCTTAACCTGAGTTAAACATATCATCTAAAATATGACATAAATGATAGAGGTCAAAGTTAGGATTCACAAATAAAAGATATAAAATATTGACAGTTTTGAAAAACCCTTCACCTGAGTTAATCATCCTGAAAGAATTAAGCATGAAAACATTAAGTATACATTAAGTTTTCACATAGTTTATGGGGATCCAGCTTGTGGTGACAAAACAAGTCTCTTCCTCAGGGTGAATCTGACTTCAGGCATCTGTTTTGCTCTGTCATGTTGAATGAATCCTTCTTTCAGGCTTACTTGATTGTTCACGTGGTGCAGGATGGTGGTGATGTCTTCACCCCTAAGAGCATAAACAGTGAAAAAACACATTTTACTATCCCATATTATAATTCAGTTGAGAGTACAGTACATAGATCATGGTAAGGATCATATTGTCAGACCTGCTGACTGTCCATGTCTAGTTAAAAGTTATATTGTCTTGTTTGCTGCTGTATGTTAAAGGTAGAGTCAGTAGCCTTGTTTGATAAAGCTTGTAAACACAAAATTTAAATTGAGCTCCTCCTCCTCAGCTCATTGACACCAGAAGTGCACGCCAATGCAGGGTTAGCGTGTAACTTTACTGCTTGTACCTAATCTGCAAGCTAGCTGAAAATATTTCATTCAAAATATAATGGGAAAAGCTGATAATTTAGCCTTGTGGTTGACTGGGGACTCTCACCCAATGACAGCTGGGATATGCTCCAGGGATAGGCGATACAGGGATATTGTATCCACTCCAAAACTCGCCTGCACACTGTCATTGGCTGGGGGAAACACACCCACCCCCCCGCCCGAGACAACCATAACATCAAAAATACAGTCAAAGAGGGTCTCTGCAGACACTGTCACCACCACACACGTATGGAGGACGAGTGGTGATTGAGTGGCTTAACTTATGTATAGGTCTATCTTTTATTTATAAGGAAAAGGCTACTGACTCTATCTGTTAAATTAACAGGATCAATTGAGAAGTAGTGAAATGACAGATATTTATATGACTCACAACTTAAACAGTAGTTAACATTGTCACAGCACTTATTTTCTAACCTTAGCATAGCACCTGGGGAAAATGGCCACTAATGGATGAACATTAAATTAGAACATTACCTCGGGCAGCGCTCCTTCAGCTGCTCACACAAAGACTGAATGAACCAGCTTCCATCTATTGGGTGCCTCATTGCTTTATAGTCTTCAACAGTGGCGAGAGCGACCAAAAAATCTGCATCCTCAGGGATGAACGGAGACTGAGAGTCATCAGCCTGTAGATCTTCTGATAACACTCCTCGCTGCATCTGCCTTCCCTGACAGGCCTGGATCAGGAACACTTTGGGCTTTCCAGTAAGAGGTGATTTCCCTGTCGCCTTGAAAGTTGTAATTGTTTCCTGAATAGAAAGGGACTTGCTATCGATACCAGAGACTACACCTTTTGTTCCGTGACTCAGAACACAGCAGATGAAGGCATCGCCGTGCTGAGGATCCCCCTGGAGATCAGTAAAAACATCATTGGACCACTCCTTCACGTCCAACTGCTGCAGTTGAGAGAGGTCTCTCAGAGAAGCAAAGCACGTCAGCGTCTGAACCATCTGGTCCTTGGTTTGGTCTTTACACATCAGCACTCTGAAGTTCAGCCAGCTGAAAACCTTTGCCAGACTTTCTGCAGGACGTTTCATTAAAAAAGTTAGGCTTCAACGACTTACAAAGAGAACAAAAGTGTAACTTATGAATGTGTCTAATGTGTAACATACCAGCATCATTGTTAGTTCCCCTTCTCACTTTACCATCCATGAAAGTCTCATTGTTAATTATGACACAGAGGCCGTTCGGTTGGCTGTTCAGCTGATATTGATCGTCCTAAAAACAAAGTAGAAGCAGAGTGGGGGTTTGGGAATACTTCAAAAACTACCAAGGTGCATGGAGAATGAAAGGCGAGGAGAGGTTAAAAGCTCCAGCTACACTTGTAGTAGGGCTGTGCAATATATGGAGTTTTTAAGATATATCGATATATTTTCAAACAAGATATAGGGTAAGACAATATCGTTAATATCGATATAGTTTATGTTGCATTAAAATAACGTTACAGAGGTGCCAGTTCACCTTTTTCTCATCTCACTGATGATGACGACTGACTGTCTGTCCCTCTTAACCCTGCTCCTCCTCTCTGTCTCTCTTTTATTGTATTTAAGGAACATTTTTATTTTATAATATTACTTTTTAAATTCACAAACAGGTAGTTTATTCTCCATGTGTTTTCACTGTTAATAAAATACATATTGAGTATCGCCATTCAACTAAACAATATCAAGATATGAGTTTTGGTCCATATCGCCCAGCCCTAACGTGTAGTATAAAGACCAACTTCATGAACTTTATTAAACATCCTAAAAACAAACTTACAATCCTTTTTTCAAAACACATTTTCTACTTGTTTTTTTTTTTAATAACGGGAAATCTTTGTTTTACTCTCAAAGTTTGAATTGTTTATGGTATTTCAACATTACAAAGCTAATATTGTATATTTTAATACTAGGGGGTGTCACAGTTTATATTCCAACTTAATAGAAACTTATGATCTAAACGTATCTTAATTAAAAAACAAAACCAGGATCAAAGATTTCCCAGTATATTTTTTCTCTCCCCTTGCCTGTTTTTGCACTTTTGATGCATAAAAAACACTGAATGATGACGCTGCATAGCGTCCTATAGGAGCCTGAAGCTGCACTTTTTGAGACGCTGCGGACAAAAGACCTTGAAAAGCTTCCTTGAATTCACCATTTTGGAATCAGGTTCCCGTTTGTTTGAGAGTTAATACTCTGTGTTCTGCACACTGTAATTAAGATGATTTACTCCATTGGTTATAGTTGTATTCTCTTCATCGATTTCACATGTCTGGTACCTTGTCAACTTGCCCTCTGGCTGATTTTGGCATATTTGCAGTTCTATTTAAATATGTAGGGCCTACAGTCTCTGATAAACACATTTAATAACAAAAACATTTATAATATTTCATAAAAAGTCATCTGCATAGAGATAGTGTTCAGTTAATTACTCTGACTGGCATTGATGACAGTGCTTTAAAAGAAAATTTGAATTATGGATTTGAATATTGAGACTAGTTAATAAAAGCTAGTTAGCTTGTATCTGCAGGCTGTGATATGAAAACATGTTCTCTATAAATGCATTGTAACCTATAGAGACATTATTTTAAAATACATTTAAGACCTCACCTGCTTTGGCCTCTTGCTCTCTGGTGGCATCGTGGCTGAGGAAATCAGAAAGAAACAGAATTACACCTCTCAAAATAAAGCTGTTTCAAAACCATGTGGACACGCAGTAGACTAATTTATCCAATACAGTCGACATAATCTCTATGTTTACATACCTCCTTCATTACTTGAACTAGCTTGGATAGGCAGAGGTAACGGGCGGGTGACGCTCAGCTGTATGTTCTTCAGTTTAGGGTAAGTGGTTTTGATGTCTTCGTCAGTTTGCAGTAGGTGAAGGAAGTCTTGGCATGTCTCATCTCCTTTATTCATGATCTTATCCACCAGCTCTATAACATGGCCCTCCACATCTTCTTTGTTGATGCTCTTCAGGTTGTTGTACTCACGTCCAGTGATCAGTTTCTTCTCATAAACCTTGTTGAGGATTATTACGTTATCTCCGCACAACGTTGACTGAAGAAGTGTTTTATTCCGTCTCATTGTGTCTTTGGCTGACATCATGAATCTGAAACAGGGACAAAAATAGCAACATTAAAGTTGAGAAGAATCTGACACAGACCGGTAACTATATAGTCAACCTGTGAGAGTCTTTGGTGACATATTGCAGTATCTTTATTGCTTGAACAATGATTTAGTTTAATCTTGATTCAGTTTGACTGAAGGGTGTCAATAAATCCTGATAAATTCAAACTTTTGAAGTAGTTCCAGTAATACTGTTTAATCAACATTCTTAGTTAATGTCTTTACATCAGTCAAACCATAGGTCACGAACCTTTTAAAGCCTGTTTACAATCATTTATTAAACCAGTTCATTCATGAACATAGGCTACCCTACATGAAATGACTTGTGGCCTAGGCCTATATTCATTTTGTATTCAGACAGTATGGTAAGTTTATGACTAACATACAGCGCAAGGAAGACAAAAGACGAACTTTTTTTAAACACACTTGATCTAATTCGTCTGTCTCTTTCCCTGAAATAGACCTAGATCTACATTCTCCAGGGAAGACGTCCATACTTTTCAGCTAATGGACACACCTTGTCGATGTTATGCCGAGGAAAGCATACCTGTCGAGACTTGTTGCAGGACAATTTAAAATTTGACAGACAAACACTGTTTGCAGGTCATATGTACTAAAGTAATGAAAACAGCCTACGTCTTCTACCGAGTCTACAGAACAATAAGGACACTGAACATTTATTAGTCTAAGTATAAACTTCGGATAGACTACTTTGTCATCACAGATCTGCCATAGTTTTCAAACACTTCCGCGTCGCAGGTATTCATTTCTCGACAAAAAACAAACAAAACAAACCTTTAAATAGGCGATACAGTGTAATCAATCACGTCGGATTTAACCTAGTTTATGAGGACAACATACATTTTACAACAAAGTTAACAAGTTATCGGAGAGCAACATCTGTCAAAGTGATGCACACAAACAGAATAACCCAGTTTAACAAAATCCTTCTACGATAATAATCAATTTAGTCTACAGTGAGAAAACGACAACACCTGTAGCCTTGCTGTAAATCTACATAACTACAGTGATTAAAACAAGTCATGGTAACTTACGGTTAGGTAGTAGTACAGGTAGTACAGTAAACTAAAACCCTCCTGTCGTGCTCGTCACCGCGTGGCAGACTGCTTTCGTTTTCAGAGATGGCTTTGAAGGTGTTTGTTCACACCTTGGAAAATCTGAACTGTGGTAGGCTATTTAAAGTAACTATAAGTTTAATTAATTCCCCCTAATCATTTTATAGGCGAGCAGCTTCTGGCTACGGTGTAAAAAAAAAAGACTAAAGTAGGCTGTAGCCTATAGACAAACAACAATGGGAGTGCGGGAGACTGAAGCGTTTACACCACCTAGTGGAAGAAAAGCATGTTGGCTGAGCAGAAGTAGCTTCAGAAAGTAGAAATAAATTCCGGCCGAATGAAATAAAATATGAAACAGCATCATCCAGATGCGTAGTCCTACTTGATCCCAGAGCAACAGGAGCAAGGGCACAATGAGCATAGCCTAAGCCTACTTTTAATAGCGCAAAAGAGGAAAGAGTCACCGAAATTGGAAACCTACGTATCTTAAACAAAAGGGCAGTTTGTTCTGACGTATTTATGGTTTTTAAAAACGACTAAAATGTACCAGACAGAAGGCGATTTATAGTGATGTAGACCTACTTATACAGATTTATCAGGCGCGTTTCGTAACAGTCCCTGGTGGTCTAGTGGTTAGGATTCGGCGCTCTCACCGCCGCGGCCCGGGTTCGATTCCCGGTCAGGGAACTTCTTTTACAGGATAGAATTGATTCAACTGCAAATTTTCATCATCATTTATTTTTATACAATATCCTGCCTACAAGAGTCTCCTGAGGGTCTGGGGGCTGCTGCTGCATGACCCGGCCAAAGAAAAATAATAGCTTCGCCCTCTCCCTCCATCCTACCCTCAAATCAACAACAGTGGACTCGAGCGCCCCAAAACCCCGGCTGCAGTCACCTATCACACCACAACTTTCAATAATTCTCTCTTCTCCCTCTTAAGTCCACCTTACAAAGCATCATCTCTCCCTCCTCTTCTCTCTTTCTCTCTTTCTCTCTTTCACTTCTTGTATCCTTTTTTATGTATTTTCGTATAGTTTTGTAATGTCTTTGCAGGTTGTAGTCAGTTGATGTGTGTCTGTTGATGTCTCAGTATTTTTCTCTTTCTTTGTTTTTTATTATTGTATTTTGTGGTTGCTGTTCTCCTACGCTGTTTTCTGTTCCGTTTAGTATCGTCTGATCCCTTCTGTTTGTTTTTTGTGACTCATTTGTAGGGCTGGGCGATATGACCTCAAATCAATGTCATGATTCATTGAACATTTTATCTCGATTACGATTAATGAACGATTATTTAGTTTTTGTTTTTTTCCCTCGTAGTTCACTGAAATGGTCTCTACTGTAAATATGCTCAACCATTAAAGCTGGGATATGTTTTCTAATGAAGGAGTTCATATCTGATGAACTATTTTGAGGTTATTAATTGAATATTTGGAACTGAAATCAAAGCATCGCTTGAAATGAAAACGACACATTTTGGTTTTAAAGTAGAAATTAACTTCTCTCAAACAGTAGAAAATAAATATCTTGCATTTCTTGCAAACAGATTTTCCACAGTGTTTACATTTGACTTCTTTTTGTTCAGTGTCGTCTTACCTAAAGACAAAATGTGTCCAAACGACGGATGCTGCTTCCATATCGTGGATTGGATGTGTCGTCTAGTGACTCTGCCTTGAAAATAATCGATATAATCTACATGGGCAAGATTACGTCTGTTAGAGGTTCTGATTGTCGGTTTTGATTAACTATCGATTAATTTCCCAGCCTTCCTCCTTTGTCATGTATATGTCACCAGTTTGTCACGGTATTGCACCAACTGAAAATAATAATAATAATAACTGACTACATATGACTACATACAAAATGTAAAACCACTGGAAAATAGGATTTACTCTTGTTCTAGGTTAAAGTTTGAATAACATGAACAGTAATTTAGTATATAAAGACTCCTAACTTTCCAGCTCTCGTATAAAATATTCTCATATAGAGCTTTATTTGCAGAAAACCAGAACCAGTTAAAATAACATAATACGTAGTATTTGTCACACTGCAATCAATTCAGCCAAAACAAAATCATATTCATTTCAACAGAATATTGATGTTTAATTGAGGTCTATAAATCAACATTAGGTGGTGGAATAACCTGGATTTTGAATTACAGCTTTCATGCTTCTAAACGTGCTCTCCACCCATCTTTAACATTGATGTTGAATGACATTATGGGTCTCTTGGCACAAACATTCAAGCAGCTTGGCTTTGGTCAATGGCTTTTCAGGTGAGCACCAAATCAGTACCTCATTTAGTGTGAGCTGTGTGTGTGTACAACTTAAACAGACACAACATTTGAAGATGTTGTTGATATAAGGATCATTTGAAATGGTTTCTTTATCTTTTCAGAAGCTGCAGACAGATGACAAATTGAAGGAATATCCAACGTCGCTTAATAAACTCAATCACTGTGTGCAAACACAGGAGTGCATCTTTGTACTTCTATTGTGTGCTCTGTGTACACCATGTGACCATTCTTTTCTTTAAATCTTATCTTATCTTGTCCTAACATGGAGCGCTTTCCTCATGCATTTTCCCACTTTCTCCTGTTTTCTCAGTCAGAGATGGACAAGGTCGGGTCAATGGTTTCACACTCTATCCTCTGATTGAGGATTGAGCAAGATTGAGGCTGAATGAATTGAGGGGTGCATCCAATAATCTTTCTTTCTACTGCTGGTCGTGGCTGGTAGGGCTATGACTTATATCCATTTTTGGGTCTGTTCTTGATGAAGCTGCGCTCAGTGTGATGATAACCTGTGGACTGAGCTGAGTCCCCTAGCTGAGATCACCTTTTGACCCCTGTGGGCTCTTGGCTGCAGGGATAAAGGGGACCCCTGTGGGCAAACTTTGTTATTAAAATTAAAATTAAATTTTGGTAACATTTGAAAAATAACCAATTTCATTTACAAATTTTTCGTTACCTTAACAATGCTATTTAACTTCTTTTTAAGTTTACAGTTTTACAAACTAAAACTACGGAATTTACCCGTTTTATTGCAAAGAAATGCAAATTTGTGTGTTTTTTTTAAATAGTTGTAACTTCAAGAAGAATCAGTCAATTTTACCTAAACTGTATTACCATCAAACATTACTTTAGCTGTAGTCACAAAAGCTAAACAAAGAGAGTTTAAAATCTTCTCACCTTGTGTTTCGTGTATATGTGAGACATGTTAAATTAAGAAACAGGAAGAAAACATGGTTTCCTGAAGCTCTTTGTATGTGACGTCATGATTCTTCTTTCCCCTTAAATGTCTTTGTCATTACCGACGTAGTGGAGGGACAGCAGGAGGTAACAGCTTCTTGTTAATACTTTAACCAGTAATAATGGTATTTTAGATTCTATAGGAGGAATTGATGATGTCTTTAAGGAAAGATTCTTGAGTAGCTCATCATGTGTGTTCATTTATTGATCAGTTTTGGAGTTAGAGCAAACAAAACCAATAATTGCTAACTTGTTTTATATATTTGTTTCTTGTGGTGAATGTAACAGCTTTCTAATATGAAATATGTAAACTCACAATAAAGTATGAGCAGAATTAACCCTCATACAAGAAAAGTTAGTTTTGGATTATATGCCAACTCAGAAGTCTTACCAGAAGTCAGAGTCCACATGTATGCATTTAAAAAGGGGAAGTATGAACTCTAAAGGAAATTACTAAGTGTGGAAAGACGCAACATCTTCTTGACACCCCCAGTTTGTCTGACTGTGTGCGTGAGTGTTTATGTTTCTCTGTCTGTGTGTGAAACCTCTAGGCTGGCTATGAAGATGTTTCCAGTCCTTCCAGTACTTTGGTTTGGTTTGCTGGTTTTGTGGTCCTCAAACACTGGTGAGTTACTTTCGCCGTGATTCCCGGGTTTTAAAAATGAAAACAACTATCTTAACTTGTTCATCCATTCTAGCAATTTATCAGGGCAGGGTTGCAGTTTGAGTTCCTCTTTCTTTTGTACAGCTTTAAAGGAAACAGCTTCATATCTGATAAGGTAAACTATCCCTGAAATGTTGATCAGTTAAGAGTAGGGAATGTGCAACTTCTTTGAAACTGCATTTCATTTCTGAAGTTTATTTATGACATGTTATCATTTAGAAAACATAGACTGTCTATAAAGATGGACGTAGCCTCAGTGACGTCACCCATCAGTTTCTGAATGGTACTTTTGAAGCCCATTTGTGGCAGTCACCATATTGGAAATGCTGGCAAAGCAGGCAAAGCACTTGAGTTGAGGCGGGCCTTATAGGCTAGTGACAATGCCTCTAAAACTGTGAGATACCCCTACCGGAGGTAAAACAAAACACAACAATGTTTTTCCTCATCTCTAAGGTCTACCATATGAAATGGATTCTTGTATAAAAATATTTTACTGCACAAATGGTTAAAATTATAGATATTGTAATACACCCCAAAACTAAAAAATAACCAAAATATTGCCTGGCTGTATAGGAGCTGAGACATATGTAGATTGATAATACAAGCTCAGAAGGCTTTCAAACTTGAGTTGTAACTAAAGCCCTTCTTGACAGTTAGTCACTAGGCTATTAAGCCTCCTGACCAACAGCTACAACTTAGTCACCCATCAGCTAGATCAGTCACACCCATCTTTTATCAAATTAAAAAATATAAGTTATATAAAAATGTCCCTCCTGTTCAGTATGTGCTGATCAGTAAATTAACTCAGACCAAATTCGTTTTTTTAACCAGGCTGTAAACGTATTTATTTCGGTGTGTATGTGATTCTGGGGCTTTTGCAACCTGCCTCAAGTGGACACTCCAGGAACTGCAGTTTTTTGCTCATTTGCTTCTTTTTTTGACACTGGAGGTTGCCGCTTGTTAGATACCAAATTTTCTGTAACACAAATTGTTTTGTACTATGTTTTGTTATACATTTCTATCACATGTGCAATGTCCAATTGATCCCTTTCTTTACAAAGACAATTAAAATTATATTTTTTTTGCCTTGGTTAACAGAACCAATAATTGATGTTTTCAAAGCTTTACTTTCAACGACACTTCCCCAATACTGCTGCAGACTAAAGTTTATTTCCATTGTGTTTTCCTTTGAGCTTCAACTGTAGATATGTGTTCTCTTTTAACAGTGCTGGAGGCCAACAACACAGATGTCTGTCAGGAAGAAATTGATGCTGATTATGTAAGAATGTCCGACACTTTACCTCCCTTAGCAGCACCTTAAGCACTTTATGCATTTTAAGCACTTTTAACTCTGATGGTCACTTTATACTGGTTTGTTCTGAACAAAATCAAACAGCCACTCTTTGGACTGGTTTATTTATGTGTCTCTGTCTACTAATGTACAGTATGTTTTTCTTTTGTCATTACTTGTTGCATTGGTTTTTACTTGTCATTGGTTTTATGTAACTTGTTTTCCTGTTTACCACCAACCTGCCAAAAGACTACAAATGAAAATTAGCCTGTGGCGATAATCTGGCATATTTACATTTTTATGTTCATTAATGTGCACTGTTCCTATATTTAAAATGAATACATCAATAAATGTAAGAATCAACATGTTGTTTTAAACTTAAATTCAGATTCAGTCTAAATCTTCAATGTATGACATTTTCAGCTGTTTCCACAGAGTTGGTCAGAGCTGGGCCAATATTTTGAGGTGGCTGCAAAAATGGACCAAAACATCTCCTGCCTCCTTCACCCAACAAATATACTCAACTGTTCCTGGTGGTTTCCCACTTTAAAGAAGGACACTCAGCTTTCTGTATATATGAGGTATTAATCAAAATCACACATCAAGGTTTTGATGATATTGATTCATATTTACAAAGCCGATACACAATAATATATACATGTTTGATGCATGTATTTGTCCCTCTGTCTATTTCTGCAGTATTTGTGATGATGTCGAAAGAGTTCACTTTCTAAACTGTTCCTCTGAGGAGAGATTTGGCTCAATGTGGAGAACTGTGTTGGAACAAAATACGTTAAATGTCATCATCCAGTTTAACGTATCCCTGCATGACAAGTGGACGGTCTACACCAAAACATACGACATGGAAATGCTAGGTAAGACTACAACACAAACACCCTTGATGTGTAAATGTTTAAACTTCCCTAATGTTGTAAAATGAAAAGGTCAAAGCCTCTAAAAGAACATGCACTTACAGGCTACACAGGGGCGTAGTGGCTAAGACGGCCACCTACCAGCCAGGACGTTTAGTCATCAAATATTGGTTGAGGCCATCTAGTGTAGATCTGGGTTTCTCCCATTGGAGATGATTTTAAACTAACTTAATGTTCTGAAATGAAAAGGACAAACCTTGGTTACTGCTGTCTACCATCCTAGAGGTCGAGTGATCAAACCTTGGTTAAGCCCAACCAGTGGTAAGATGAAGTGATCTGGGTTTCTTCCATCAAAGATGATTTTGAACTATTCTTATGTCCTGAAATGAAAAGAAAAAAGCAGACACTGACAAGCTGCACGGTGGCATAATGGCTAAGACTTTACATTTCACTGCACATCTGTATGAGCATGTGACAAATAAAAATCTTGAATCTTGAGACTGCAACCTCCCAGCAGATTGAGTGATTGAATCTTGACGGGCCACACTTTCCTTCAGCTTGTTTATGTTCCACTCACAGGCGCAAACATCTTTCATTCATGTTTTTTTTTTTTTTTTACAAGTTAACCCCTCCCTGTCCAACCGTTAGGCCTGAAGTAGGATATCGTCCACTATATGAATCAGTAGGCATCAGATTTATGACTGATGAAGTCCTAGTGGAGACCAAAAGGGAAGGAACACATCCACCATAATTCAATCCTTGTTTCCATCACTTACACCAATGAAGATTTACTCAAAGTATTTAAACAGATATGTGGATAAGAGGATAGGAAAGCTTTGCGGGATGGCTGAGAAACACTTAAGTGATCATCACAGTTATATTGACTTCGTCTTTTTCAGAGGGTTCTTAATAGCTTGAAAATTCTGTCTGTTCAAAATATTGGGCCATTACTAAAAGTAGATGCTGAGATTTACCCAAAGCTGCTACTATGACTCAATAAATACCTTCTGAATGAAATGTTAACAACCCTTGATTCATTTACTGTTGTATATGTGTTTTAGAGGTATTGCCCCCACCAGAAAACATCTCTGCATCAATCAAAGATGGAGGCTTGGTGGTGACATGGAGTAAGCCTAAAAGCCGGACAAATCTTAACCTCCACTGCTCTGAATTCGAGTTGGTCGTGGGAGACCAGGTAGAGCCGAGCCCCTTTCACACATGAACCTCCTCCTGTCATTTGTTCCAGAATCACTTCTTACATCTCACAGTGAGAGACTATCTGTTTCACACATAATCTAAAATCTGTTAAGCTTAGGTGAGTGGGTCACCTGGGTGGCTCCTGTAGGAGAATGCCATACCTACCCTGACTAGTGGGGAAACTTTCCAGGGTGCAGTACATGGACTTTTAGACTTTTATTTATTTAGCTTAAAGTTGATTTAACCAGGAAAAAAAGTAATTGAAATAAAGAATCGTTTTTAGAAGAGTGTCCTGGCCTAACAGGCGGCAGCATATTTGTGCAGAGCTCATAAATAAATTACAAAACACAAGTCGACATATCCTGTGAGTCACTGAGCAGGAAGTCATTAAACAAAGCATCAACAACAGGATTCATCATCGTCCAACACCCTTTATCTACTTTTAAAAAGATTTAAAGAGACCAGCTCCCACGGACTGAAATCCTCCTGCAGCTGAACATTTTTCAAATCAAATGAATAAAATTAAACAAGAACAGTATATATATAGCCATTTTTTAGTCTTCCGACTACTCAAAGTGCTTTGACATCGCAGGTCACACCTACACATAGAAAGGCGTTTACCATTTACAAAGAAAGTAAATCTCAACCTTCTGAGTGTTTGCTGATGAATCTTTTTTAAACAGGAAAAACCAATAAGCCTGCACAATCAGTTGTCTCACACGGAGCCGAATGCAGATCCAGGCCTCACCTACAGGGTGAGGATGAGGGCGAGACGGTACAACTATTGCACATTAAACTCTCCCTGGGGTGACTGGAGTCACACCGTCAGTGAGTGCAGTTTGTTGAAAACATTTCAAACATGGCTTAACCAGCAGCCGTTAACTTTTCAACATTAAATAGACTCTTTCATTAAATTAGTACATTGACCTTAGTGATTTAAGCAGCATCTTTATGTTTGTGTTTGTTTGCTTGTAGCGGTGGAACAAACAAACAAACTCAGCCTTCTTATCATCATCTCAATGTCACTCGGAATACCCATGATCCTCCTTGCTTTGCTGCTCTTGGTGCGCCATCAGAGGTACTGCTTTTGTAGAATTCACTGCCTTTCTTTTACCTATCACACAATTTCAATCCTTCTCAATGAGCTGTTTCTTACCTGGCAACACACACTGTCTTATAAAAGTTGGCCTGATGGCAGAAAGGAGCGTTAACATGCAAATATAAAGTGCAGAAAAGAGAAGTGAGAAGGTTTTTCAGTGGTTGTGTTGGTGTCTTTTTTTCTTTAAGGTCACCATAAAACATCCACCCTTAACTTCCTTAAGGTGCAGACAAAAAAAGCTCCTGTATGACTTTTAAAATAAACACAAACTAGGACCCAAAGTGCAGAGAAATACAAAAGAAGCACACACTTTTCTTATGCACTCTTTCCTCTTTCACTTTCTTGTCGTTTCAGGACTAAATTATCACACATATTTTTTGTATCCAATGCAAAAAAAAAAAGCAGCACCATGGGTTTAAAATGTGCTGACATTGTTGCCCACTGTGCGTCTGTTTGTCGTTGCAGAGTGTCTGAGGTCCTGTTTCCTTCGATTCCCCGCCCCCCGGAGAAGTACAAAGGTTTCCTGGAGAAAAGCGACACATTCAATGTAAGCATGCCGAAAAACTGCACACATATCTACCACTCAAGACACTACACTACACTTGTTTACAACTGCTGCCAAAGTGTTCACGTTTTGTGTTGTGCTTACAGTTCTTTCACCCTGCCCCGTCAGCTGAGCCTGTGGAGGAAATCACAGAGGTGGAGGACATGGAGCAAAACTCTGGGTAGACTTTTAAAAACAGTACATGTGAGCGACATATTTAGATAAAATACAAACCTCGAAATCGCTGCACAGCTAGGCCCAATTCTATCAGATTTTATAAATTTGCATAAAATGCAAAAGTTTCAAAGTGTGTTTATCAAGCTGTGTATTTGTGTATAAACTGTAGTGTTATGTCTCGTGACATATCAGAATCAGAATCAGAATCGGGGTTTATTGCCAAGTACATTTACACATATAAGGAATTTGACTTGAACTAGAACTAGCAACAACTTAAATAATACAGTATGAGAAGCTATTAAAATACATAGAATACAATTTAAAAATGTGAACTATAAAATATAAAAAATAAAACACAAAATGTACAAAAGGTGCATTGTAGGAGCTGTGTAGTGGACTATGAGTAAATTTTTCAGTGTATGTAACCGACTCACAGAGTGCATGTAAAAGGCTTTCAAAGTGTGTTTAACAAGGTGTGTATTTGTGTATAAATTGTAGTGTTATGTCTCTTGACATATGCTATAAGTGAGGATTTTCTCTGCTAACTAAGTCATGCAATGTATTTTAATGAAATACAGTTTTACACCCTGATCCACTCAGACGAGTAGATTTTGTGCTTCTTTAAAATGTGTATACCTTTTTCTGTGTGTAATAAAAAAAGAGGAATACAGTTTTTTTTATCCCACGCTTTTATTTACAAGAAGTTCATTCATACATGCTTTATTCATACATGCGTGATCCACTTAGAGGTCCACTTTGTGTGCAAAGGACAATAAAAAAGAAAAATCTCAAGTATTTCGACAAATGTAAAAATGACAACAACAAAAAATGTAAGGACTAAAACACTGAATAGAATTTGAGAAACGAGATCAACAGACATTTTATTTTTCCATTTAGGGAACAAAACTAATACTATTTTTATGCTGATTTCATTTATCTCCTGCAGACAGACAGTTAGCTTAGCTTAGCATCAAGACCATGTCATGAAGTTTGTGATGTAGTTATTATGTGATGTTAGTATGTGATGAAGTTTGTGATGAAGTCATTATGTGATGGAGTTACGTGACGGAGTTTGTGATGAAGTTATTATCCGATGTTGTTGGTGGCCTGGAGGATAGGTTTCTAGTCTTTTTCATTTGTGTTGTAAACACTCATACAGACATGGGCTTCAAAGAGAGAAAATTGCACTGCATCTTTTAGACTAAGAAACTTAGAGCTGTATTCTTCAGTCACAGCTTGGCTATTGTTTCCCTCTGTTGCCTTTATGCTAAGCTACTCCACTGCAGGCTGAAGTCAAATATTTAATGTATAGAGACACTTTTAAAAATCTGTTTTCTCCTTTAAGACAAAAAAACCCCATAAAAGTATATTAAAAAGTTGAATCATTCTTTGAAAGGTGAACATTGGATTCAGATAAGAGATAATGGAGGAGTCTGTTATAGCCTTGATCTTCATGTAGTCATGTTGGTGTGCCCGAGACACTCAGAGCATCAAGCTACTTATTCCTAACTAAAGGAGAGATAAGATGAAAGTATTTTATCAATATTCCTTTTTATCTATCTTTTTCCACTATTTTACTTACACTTGCTTTCATTGCTTTTACTCTCTGTACTCTGATTATACTCTGCAGCATTTTACATGTTTGTCTTCTTGGTTTCACTTCACTGTCCGTTGGTATTATCTTGATGTGTCTGGTCACGTTGTTTGGATTCTTTTGTCGTTTCTTGATTGACTTGTTTGTCAAAGCACTTTGTTATCTCTTGTCTTAAGGGCATTTTATGAACATCCTTTATGGCATTTAACCTTATTAGCATTTGAATATCTCGAAAGAAATTTGGTGATCTGAGTCCAAATTCTGCTTCAGATTTGAGCAAAGCTTTAAAAATTGACGTTTCCAGGGTAGAAAGACAGTTTTCTCAGAGAAGCTTTACAGATATACGCTGAGGTCAGCACAAGACAAGGCCAATCCCCACTCGTGTAAAATCATTCCTTGATGTAATATTGAAGTTAATGATCAACCATATTTTAATGTGTTTCAGTTGTTTCGTAGAGCTAAGTCAGACCTTATCAGTCGGCCTGAAAGGTTAACAGACTGTTATGACTGTATGTGTAAAGTGTGTTGTTGTTGGATCTACCTGGGCTTTGTGCTCTTTTTCTTGTTGCTGCACACGTCTGTCTTTGTGCTGAGTTCGATTGGAAAATGGATGGCGGTGTGTGCGCTGGTCAGTGATTGGATGGAAGCTGTTGCTGCGGGCGCATGCCATATTTGGAGGATACTTGAGGGCACCAGTTTTAAAAGGGAGCTGCGGAAGCTGAACGCTGCCCCTCTTCTTCCTCACCTCCAAAGATAGATGTGTTCGATTTTGAGAGAGAGAAATTGTGTCTTGTTTAAATTGAGATTATTTTTATTACGTTATGCAGTCCTGGGTAGGTTGTAGGGGTTTTCCCTAGGCTGGTCGTAACACAGCTACAGAGCAGCAGATGTTATACATTTTCATTTTTCTAATTTAATATTAAAGCAAAATCAAGCAGATCTACTGTAATAAATACCGAAAAATACAATAGCAAGAGTGATATCTGCTTTGTTGAAGCATACTGATAGTAATCACATCACTGTGAGTGAGGACATAAAATGACACTTCCTGTCAGCCTCCTGATGTCGGCTAAAGATGCATGTTAACTTTATTAAGATATCTTACACGATGTATTTTGATTGGAAAACTATGCAGATACTCATACAACAACAAGCTCAGGTTTCAAGAATAACACAAGTACAGTCGTGTTTGAAAATGTGTTAAAAATGACCAAACGTGAGCAAGGTTCAACGTTCACAGCTCTCCATTTAAACAGTCAGGATGGACCTACAGAGAAACATGTCACAGTTTCACTCATCGTCTCATATTGAATAAACACAAACGACCCCTGAGGTGGGAGACTTTGTGTTGCAAAAACAAATACACTATAAGCCACATGTGGAAAGGAGTTGGCCCACAATAGATGTTTCAACTTCCTGCAGGTCTGTTTTTTGTCTACAGAGCGACAGATAAGTGTGAGTCAGAAAGATCAGATACATCACTGTGGCTTCCCCAAAACAGACAACCTGCATGATTCAAGGTGTTAAAAACACATCAGCCACGACCATATTTGTAAAAGGATCTTTCTTTTTTTTAAGATTTATTTTGGGCTTTTCGTGCCTTTAATGCAGGGTGGAAGCGAACCTGGGCCTGCCGCTCGAGACGAGAGTCTCAACACATGCGCCACCAGCGCGCCCCAGATGTTTCTTTTTCACATGAGGTTTGACATTGTGAAACCACACACAGAGATAGTGTGTGACATATTCACACTGCATATGCCACACTCACTCTGACACCAAATTAAAAAAAGACAAAACATTGCAACAACTTGTTTTTGTCTTTTTTATAAATCGACATTACCTTGATAAAGTTTAAACCCACAGTGACATTTTTCATAATAAAGACAATCAATGCACCCAATGTGATTAAAAAAAAAGAGAAGTAATTAGGTCCATGCCATGCAAGAAGAAAGGAACAGGAAAGTCAGTCAGATCCTTGATGTGTCATGCTCTTTATGTTTCGGCCATCTTGTTTTGTGGCTTCAGCAGACGGAGTTGCTGCTGCTGCACGTTTCCATGTAAAGAAACTCTGAGGACGACACACTGTGTTAGAGTTCAGACAGCAGGTCATAGTCTCGACACACAGTTCACAGTCGGCTCTTCGATGCACCACAAATGACAACAAACAAACACTGAATTCACCTGTCTGAGTATCTGTGTGACAGGTTTCACTGTCGGGGAGACTGGGGAGTGTTGCAACAGTAAAAGCCTTTCACACATGCACAAAACGTCCTGATATTTCAGCGTATACAAACCGCCAAATTCTTCATCCCGACTTGACCCTGAATTTTTCCTGCCAGTCAATATTCAGGAAATGACTGACAGGTGGAAACTTAAGCGTTTGCATCTTGTGATCGCAGCACGTCCGTTGGGATCTTTGTACACAATATGAAGATGCTTCATGCTCTTTTCCACTCATTTAATGAAACCGTAAATACGTGTAATCATAAGTAGCATTTTTTGAGACTAAAACAATGTCAGCATAGCGTCTGACTCTATTGCTTTTGGATATGTTGCACACATTAGGCTGTTACTTCTGCAGCATCTTTAACGTCAAGACATGCTTTTTGATACCCCCTCTCTTCACATGTGTGAAAGAGCAACTCAGGAAGATGTCAGGGGGAGCATATCCAGAAATTTTTCTGAACATGTTCATTAGTGCGTGTGTGAAAAGGGTCATAATCATGAACATGCTGATGAGATGACAATGATTCTGCACATGCTCAGTTTGACCGTCATCCCAAGTGATAGACAAAGTCTTTATTTATTTAATATTTAGTTTGCATTAATTAAAAATAATAATTTTAGAGGCTTTCACACTCACTTATTTTTTGTGATTTTCATATCCATCAAAGTAAAATGTTTATCTTGTGTCCTAATACGTGTTTCTCGTTAGCTCAAGATGTTCTGTCAGTGTGGGGAACATGAGCTCATTTATTAAACAAATGTTTCATCAAGGTTTGTTGAATAGGAATTAAATAAAAAAACTAAGTCAATAAATTGCTTTTTTGAGATTTGAAAAATAGAAATAAAATGTAAAATAAAAAGTTCAATATGTGCTTTCACTGTTCAATATTTAAATAATGACATGAAGTGCAGTTAATAAACAAATACTCAAATACTCATACTTCACAACGAGGTGAATGTCAATACCATGATCAGAGTTCTCTTCTGTTTCATGAAGCGATGATTAAAGGTCACATATTATGTAAAATACACTTCACCATGTTTTTAAACACTAAAAAGTCCTACTTTTTTCAGAAAATGTGTGCTTAGAAACAGCTCATTTGCATTTAAAGCTACAGACACAGAAACAGCCTGTTCTGAGAAGGGCTGAAATAGAGGAGTTTATAGACATGATCACATACAGGATCAGAGTGGATTTAGAACAAGAAATTTCACAGTTTTTGGGAGCTCTGAGACTTATTTAAAGTGGTTTAAAAGGAGAATAATATGTGACCTTTAATGTCTCACATTCAACCACTTCTAAATGGTAACGTATTGGTAATCAACCGAGAGGTCAAAGTTGAATAAATATAAATTCAGTAATTTGTTAATTATTATTATTTGAGTAAACAAAAGAGAAAAAGTGTTGCAGCTGTCCCCAGCCTCCCCTACCAAAGCTAAATCAATATTCCTCCTAAATTAATGTTTTGGGGTGTATGAGTGTGTGTGTGTGTGTGTGTGTGTGTGTGTGTAGTACCTTGTCCAGAGCTGATGTTCTGTATCTGTGTTTTGTCCAGTGGCTCTGTGAGAGGAACTATATTGACGTCACAGACAGCTCGTCTGTAGCTCTCGATCAGTGTTTCCAGAGTCCCGAAAGTCTGCTGTCTGACTCCTGAATCCTGATAATCACACAAACACATGTGCGCACACACACACCATAAATTCAAGTGTTTGCCACTTAGTGTGTGTGTGTCCATTTCGACTGCATGCAGAGGCCGCTCACCCACCTGAAGTTGAAGAAACCAGCCGACAGAGGACTGAACAAGCCTGTAGGTGTGCACATACGGTGCTTTTCTGGAGAACACAAAGTTTAGACATTTGAATGATTTTCTGTGGTTGTGAAATCTGAATCAGTACACGTGTATGCACATGTTCCAGATCGATGATTAAATCTACAAGAGAGAGTGCCTGCATGTGTGATAGATGGTGACTGATTTCAGTCGTGTGTTTAACACCGGGGATGAAATGAAACTCACTGACTCCTTCATAATCTGAACATGAAGGATTCTTTGTGATCAGGGTCAATGATTCTTTTATTTGTAGAGATAAATCATATCATCCTTGGGAGATTGTTCACCATTTTTCATTTTCTTTTCATAAACAGCCTTTAGATTGTGTTTCTCTTTCTTGGTTCTGTTTAAAGAGTTATTATGAATGCTTTAAAGTTTGAACTATGAACATTTTGGCTTGAGTTTGGTCACATTACATACATATACATGTCAGCTCTTTCAAAACAGTCTTAATTGTTTTTTATTTACCGCTGCCCTCCCATAATTTCAATCACTTCTCACCGGCTTTAACTTCAATCTTTGAATTGAATCACTTTATATTTACCTTTGAATTGATCTTATATATGAATTAATTTATTTTTATTCTGTTTTTATTATTTTATTTATTAAGCTAAATTTTTGTTTTTGATCTTATATTTTATGATCAAAGAAATCACAATAGGTAAAGTGATGCGATGTAACACTGGCGCAGTAGGTTTGTTGGGCAGCTCATGGCTGTGTAAATCCTCCTCGGATTGTTCTGCTTGTTGTTATGGATTTTTATATCCATCAATAGAGATTAAGGCAAGACCAGTCTGTGAGTCTTTGATCGTCGAGGAATGTACATCTCTGTAGTCAGAGACTTCAGAGCAGTAAAACATTGTTAAGCATGCAGAGGAGATACAGATCAGTAATCGTCTAAATTCAGCACATCTTAAAATATTTACAATTGAAAATCCTATTTTGTTCTGTCATATTTCTTTCTATGCTTTGGTGTTCTTAATGTTCAGTTTTTAACACTTAAAGTGTAAAGCACTTTGAATGGCTCTCTGTATGAAAGGTGATTCATAAATAAAGTTTCTTTGATTTACTTTTACTCAAATACAAATTTCCATTTTATTTAACATTCAACCTTTAGATTATAAATTATATGGTTCTGATCAGGATTTTGTTTGCCAAAGGTTCAATCAGTTTATTAAGTGTATTATTTTAAATAAAATAAGCAGCATGCACTTATTTCTACTTCAGATTTTTAGTGCAGGACCTTTATCTACTGTCCTTACCTCTCCTCTTCTTTATAAAATAAAGCATAAAGCTCCAGGTTTTCACATAATGTAAAATATAAAACCGTTTTTAAAGGAATATATATAATAACTCTGAGTTTGATTATAAAGCATTCAGAGTATTGTGGTTATATTTATACAGTTTGTTCAAAGTTGAGTGATTGACTGTTAATGACTAATAAAGTATTGTTTCAACTTTTTACAAAACTCATGTTGATTTAATGAGATAACTGTTTTCTAAATCAGAACTTTTAACTATTTGTTCTTATCTTGTAGATTGTGCTGTACTGTATAAAGGTCAGTGTAATAATCACAGATTGATTTACAGCTTGAGAATCTGAAGAAAATCTCAGAAAAGGACCTTAGACGTTGAAAAGATGATTCAATGGATTCCTTCACACATGCAGAATCCACGGAAAATACTGGAGCGCATGAATTAAGGCACTCAGAGTGGACGGGTTAGTGCTTTGCACCTTAATAAATTGCCTGAAGTGATGTGTGCTCCAGTATTTATTTGGCCTCTGCCTGTATGAAGGAGTCATTTGAACCATCATATTTGGTGATATTTGTCCTCACAGCTCACCTCACACACAGACAGAAGGCCCCCTGCACCGTCTCACTGTCTCTGATCAGAAAGCTGCCGTCGTGTCCGAACCTCTCCAGCAGACTCTCCGTGGCCCCGCTTCCGATCCTCCCGTAGTAAATCGAGCTGACAAACATCCCCTCGTTCTCCATGTTAGCTCGGAGGCAGGCACCGATAAATGGGTGTATGAGACTGCAGCCCGTTTGTAGCAGAAAAGGGAGTGTGAGACAGTGAGGCAGGAAAAGCACCTCTATCTTGGTTTTCACACTTTTTTTTTGCAGCTGCAGCTCGTTGTCACGCAACCCGTCTATAAACCTGCATAATGGCCTTTATCTATGAGAAGTGAAAGTATGGTTTTACCTCGGTGAAATGTCTCCTCTTGAATTTGGATTCTGATTTGAACGCAACAAAACAAAAGAAATTACCTCACAAAATGTCACGAATTCCCCGTTCCCTCTTTAAGGCCCCCTTACAACTGCTGTTGCCCTCTGATAACCCCTGTGTGGGTAGAAAGGATGTTTAGCTACACTGCATTATGAAATCAAATCAAATATCCGACCTGGAATGACATATTTGAATTCTGAAGTGTCTATCTATAATGTGTATTTCTACAATATATTGGGCACACTCCAGACATTGATGACACCTGTACATATAGTAATTCTGATAAACTAAAAAAAAACAAGAACAGGTTAACAGCTCAGATTTTTGTTCTTACTGGGGGTTCAGACACACACAAACCACCAGCCAGCCAGACCACACACTCACCTCATCACACACAAAAAAAACATCCTGCTTTCAGAAATGTTTACATTATAAAACATTAAAAAGTTTTAGTCAAGTACAAAAAAGTATTGTGAGAAAACTGCTTTATTAAAGCTCCTGTACGAAACTCTAAGTTCTGCCCCCCCCCCCCCCCCCCCCCCCCCCCCCAGACTGAGTATTACATCCCGCTGTGACTTAAATCCTGGATTTTTGGTTAAATAAAAAGTTCATCTAAAATAAATTGTCTACACTACATCTTAAAATACTTTACATAAAGAAAGTGCACAATTTAATCTTCATGCTCCTCTCCACATCTTCATTCTTCTTAGTGTCTTTCCTCCAGAGAGCCGATGGTTTGGAGCTCTGCAGAAAACCTTGCACCCAGATCTCTGTTGGCCTGCAGGAAACCAGCCAGACTCTTCAACTGCTCAGAGTCCTGAGGAGGAAACACAGACTCAGTCAAAGTCATCTTTCTTTGGATGTGTTAGAGCACATGGTTATCTTAGTTATTCTTCTCACCTGTGCCTTTGTGTCGTCATCAGCATGTAGGAGCTCCTCTAGCCTCTCTTGTAGCAGCTCAGCCTCCCATTGGCTGATTAAGTCAGCGTTGGTCACCCATTGGCTGACAGTATCAGTCTCTAATCCATCCAGGCTATCAGAATCCAAACAGTCCAAACCAGAGACCCATATGGACAAATCAACAGTCAGCATCTGGACAAAAAAAAAAACACAAAGGCAACCAAACTGTGACACATACTGCAGCAGCTGAAACTAGCGACACACTCACACAAACACACAAAGATACACACACACACACAGACTCACACGCGCTCACCTCCTCGATGTGTCGTCCAGCTGTTGCCATCTGTGGGACGTGTCTGAACTGAAGCAGGAGGTTTCTCAGAGCAGTCTGATAGTGCCTCATCCACTCGTCTTTAACACCCAACTCACAAGAATGCATCAACTCGTTCCTGTGACGGATCACCTGGAACCACAAACACACACACACACACACACAGTTCATCATTACATATCCACCTGATTCCATGTTATCTATGAATCAGTCTATGAGAAAGACAGTTCGAGGGCCTGTTAAAGAGTTCTACAGCACTCGGTCCACTCTTCATTTTGTCAAGTCCTCTTCTTCTGGTTCAACTTCTCTGAGCACATAGTACATTTCTGGTTGCAAAGGTATTGTTTAAACTCATGGAATTATTTAAAAGATTGTTTTGTCATCTCTAATTTGCTCTCACAAATAGGTGTGCCTGAATATGGTGCATTACTATCTACACTGCAGTTTTACTAAAGACCTGTAGTATTGCTTAATATGTAAATTATGTAACCTGAAACTTGTTGCTGCGTGTCCTCGGTTGTGTAACAAGCAGTGGAACACATGTAGGAAAGTGACTATTATGACTACTCTTTCTATCTGAATTAAGTTTTTTTCTTTTTTTGAGAGTTTATTTTGGTTCTTTCAGCCTTTATTGATTGGACAGTGGTTAGTGCCGGAAACAAGGATGAGAGAGTTGGGAGTGACATGCGGGAAAGGAGCCGCATTTCAGAGTTGAACCTGGGCAGCTCGCCTGGAGGAAGAAGTATATGGGGCGTTTAACAGAACCACTCGCTAGGCCATCTAACACCCCAATAAGCACTTTATAAATAGAGGGACAATACTGCTACTCAAAACTAACCTAAGCCAACTTTCAATAGTTAAAGGTCACATATTCTCCTCCTTTTCAACAAGTTGAAATGAGCCTCAGAGCTTACCAAAACATGTCCGTGAAGTTTCTTGTTATAAATCCACTCTGATCCTGTATTTCATCATGCCTATAAACCCCTAAATGCCCTATTGTTTATGGTGAGAAGGCAGACTCAGAGGTCAGAACATCCACCTAGCTGTGGGAGGGGTTACTGTCCTTTGTGATGTCACAAAGGGACAATCTCCAAACGACCTGTTTGAGCACACATTTTCTGATAAGTGGAGCAGGCAAAAGACGGAGAGGATGCACTTTTCTCATCATTGGTGGTATTGTAGACTGGCTAGAGAAACATATTAGTGTTAGATAAACACAATGAAGTTTATTTTGCTAAATATGTGACCTTTAAATCTGTCAGAATGAGATCATTGGATAGACTTATTACTGTCCTGCTCAAACCACAGACACTGGATTTAAAAAAAAAAAGTTTCTTTAATTGATGGCTGTCAATGTGAAGAGATTTAATATGAGGATTAAACTGGTGCATTAAAAATGCCTACACTTCCTTTCAGATAATAGACGTAAAGACAGTCAATCTTGGTTCAAGATAGACTAAAAGTATTGTTAAATTAGCATGAAAAACACACTTTGTTCTGATTTAACTTTTTTTAAAGAGAAGAAAGAAAAAAAGTAGAATAAAAAATGTAAAATGTAGAAATTGTAATTGTAAATTGTCCAAAGTTGTCCAGCTTTTCTTTTTTAAGACAATTAATTTTACCTCTCTCACACATTTATGATCCACAGACTGGAAATGATCACAGTAGTTGATGAGGTTAAGCAGAGCAGAGGCATCACACTGATCTGCCCCCTTCACTTTGCCCTGACCCCGAGGCATGTAGGCCTGCAGGGGAGAGAGAGAGAGAGAGAGAGAGCGAGAGAGAGAGAGAGAGAGAGAGAGAGAGAGAGAGAGAGAGAGACTGTCATTAAATCGAATCAATTATCATCAAATTGTAAAATCCTTTTGAGAACCTTGAAGTCTTTTCAAGTCACGATATAGTTACCATAGATATTCATAATAATATTTGTATAATACATTGATTAGTTGTGACCAGTGCTGGAAAATTAATGGAGTTTAATTTTCAATTAAGATTTTGGCTTCCTACAATCATGAAAACAAGATCATCCCGATCATCTTGGTTAATCCTCCATTATTCTTGTGATGTAAAAGCTGTAGTAACTGCAACTTGTCCACCCTCATTGAAGTGTGACTGTTCTCTTGCATCATATGAGATCTAGTAAAGGCCTGATGATGTTATTTCATGTCATAGCAGATTAAGGTTCAGTGAAGTTAGTGTGCAGGTGTGTGTGTGCGTGTGTGTGTGTGTGTGTGTGTGTGTGTGTGTGTGTGTGTGTGTGTGTGTGTGTGTGGGGGGGGGGTTACCTTGGCCAGTTCCCAGTGGTCTGTTCTCCAGTGTGGAGGGAAACAGTTGTCCCAGTTCACTGTGACGTCTCTCTGTCTGTGGTGTTTCAGGATCTCTGTCTGCCACTCTGAACACAACCTACACACTGAGGAGAGCTACACAGACAGACAGACAGACAGACAGACACACATTAAAGTTATGGTAGAATAAGTGGGATCTATTACATTATCTTACAATCACATTAAGGGGATCGAAAAACCATCCATAGGCACATTTAAAATATGTACACTTTCTTTTTTCAAGCCTTCATTCTCGTAATCTTACATGGAGAAGTAGCCTACATTTCTGATAAAATCAGACTAGGTGCCAAATGATGCAACAACTTTTCCTATAGGACTACAAATATTACAAAAAAAGCATTTGAAGACCATTTAACTTCTGTTTAATAAAAAGCACAGATGTTCAATGAGATTTCCGTATAGTTTCGTAGCCTATATTTTAGGTGTGTAGCCCTAAATGACATGAGAGGCAAATAATGAGTAACTATATCACACATTGTAACAAATGAAGTCGATGACACTGAGACTTACATTAACTCATAAACACTTAACCTATCCCTGCGCATCATTTACAGACTTATCTGACCTGGTTCCCTCTTGGTTTGCACGCAGAGGTGGCGCACGGTCTCCTCAGCCGGGTGTTTCGGTTGAGAAGGTCTCCGTGGAAAGCTCTCATGTGGTGGGTGATAAAAGGATGAAGACCCTCCTTCAGTATGAGCAGACACCGACCTGCCTTCAGCCAGTTCTTATACTCCCTGTCGTTCAGACGGACCGCCAGCTCCTCCAGAACCATGTCGGCTTTACAGTTTCAGACAGAAATCACCACAAAGAAACAAAACAAGTTCAGACAAAGTCCAGCAATGTCCGCGTGTTTAGCTCCGCCCTCCCTGTGCTGACAACAGAGTGGCCACAAGATGGCGCAGTCTACCAGAGAAACCCTCAGAACAGACGCTGTTTACCTTGGTGGTGGTGGTGGTGGGCGAGAGAGGAGTTCATTGAGACAGAAACGAAACTGTTTAAACTGTTCTGTTTTTACTTGAGGCTTCTCTCTGACTTGAGGCAGCTGTCCCACAGCAGACTGTTAACAGTGTTTTGTCAGTAGCAGCTGCCTTCACTCCACCAGAGATCCTTTGAGAAGGCTGTGAGATTAAGGGCATTTTGGGTGAAAACAGCTGTCCAACATCTGCTGATCTAATAGTGATGTCAGAGTTTGTTTGACCCGCAGTGTTAACTTCTGGCTGTGTAGGAAGCTGTTAGCGTAGCCTGCTTGATAACAATTTTCAAGGATAGGTTGCTATAGCTGACAACACTGGGTTTCTAAATTGCATTTTAGGTAATGTAGGCAACAAATTCAAGCCCAAATATTCAACTTTTAGGCCTATAGATTTGGTCTCTACCAACTCCCAAGGGAAATATCCATCTTTGGCGGCTTCTAGTATTAAAACATAACATAACAATGAGTACCGTCATTTTACCTGCTCTTTTGTAATGTCAAATAACAATGAGTAAGGTCTTTTACCTGCTATTACTTATAAAGATAACATTTGTTATGAATTGGCACTATACAAATAAAGATTGATTGATTTAAAAAAGCCAAACATATCTGACAAAACTATATTGGATGAGGTTGCATTGTGGGATGTATTCAAGTCCTATATTAAGCTTGTAGCTCTGTTTTGATTTCTATTAACTACTAAGACAAATATCTGTTACTTTAGATCACATTAATGATGTGTTCAATACCAACTAGTTGCTACCTTTGTCCGCCTGCTGTTTGGTGTTTAGCAGGTGGTGTACAGTTTGGCTTTAGCGTAATAGCTTAAAATAGAAAGAGGAAGAAGGGAGTAAAAATTGTGAACCTGCGTGTTATATTAGCTACGGTTGTTAAATTGTAAGAAATGTATCATAAAGCAGGATGAGATTGTGTCATAATAAAACAATTCTTATAGGCTGCATTTGTAGTAAAGATATAAGGTATACAACTTCGTCCAAAGTGGTTGCCAAGGTCAGCTTAACCTGAAAGTCGTCACAGAAACTTTAAAGAAATATTTGGATAAGCTTGATTTGTTTTTGAGGCTTATATCATACTGTATATACCTCCCTCTGAAAGAACAGATCTGATTCCAAACCGCCCCGGAGACGGCACATTGTTCTGCCTGGAGGCAGCCCCCTGTGAGAGGTGGCATCACCAAGCTGCTTCATGTGCTGTGTGCTGTGAAGAGGAGGGGAGGAAAAGCCAGCAGATGTATGCTCTGACGTCCCTGAGGCTGCTGCTGGAGGTGTTCATCAGGGAGGAGCTCGAGTTTCTGACAGTCTCCATGTATCATTTGAGACGGGAGGCCTGCAGGAGGAGGAAGGAGAGACTAGACTCTGACTATTTCAAGCCTGAGCAGTATGGATAGAGTACAGAAAGTGTTGAAAGACAAAAAAAAAATCCTTAAACTCATAAAAAAAGGTATTGACATATAGCACCATCCATTTCTGAACCTACAGTTTGGTTGTGTGTTTTTTTCATTGCAGTTATTGCAAACCTATTATCACGGCACAATAACTCCACAGCTTAAACCAACATCAGAATTGGTATCAGATAGTGGAAAAGTATTAATACTCCACAGTCGCAGGCAAATCCATGTCACAGAAAGATTGGAGGATCAGTGGCAGGAAGTGCTCTCAAGAAAAATAAAACCGTTTGAGGGCTTTGTGCGGTCAGAAGACTAAAGAAGGTCTATAAGAAGAGATATTAAGCGTTGCCCTTTGACATAATTTAAAGAAAAAGAGATAATTACATTCATCTCTGAATGAACATGGTCCTGTGATGCAATACGTATGAGCTACTTAAACTTCACAACTTCCTCCTTTGGCTTCGTTCATGTCACGTTATGATTGTAAATGTTTACACATATTACCTCAGCTGAGGATCTATACTTCCCGCAAACATTGTCAGGTCATTATTAATAAATGAACGACAATTTTCAGTTCTGAACACAACCTGGTCCTGAGCAGGTATACGCCTTGCAGAGTAAGCTACCATGGTCATCTAACAGGTTGAACAGTGGATGCTTTTCGACACTTTTCGAAACTCTAGTTTTAGTCTCAACAGACTCAGTTTACCGTCTTTTCTCACTTTGTGACCTTCCCACCCACGTGTGCAGTATATTTTTATTAGAAAATATAGCAGTGGGGAATGAGCTCGCACAGCCACTCAAAGCTATCGTATATCATCAACACTACCTTAAAACATTAAAATGTGCACACAATAGCTTATATTGTTATATAACTCAGTAAGGAGACTTTGCTTTACATAGATGACAACTGAAAATGTTCACGAAATTGTCTGGGGTGGGCTACATGTGTGAACACAAATGGAAAAATTCACTGCAAGCCAATGGGTGGTGGTGATGTCGTTTATATCCGGCGATGGCTGTGCAACCAGTTTGACCTGAACAAGGCTGCTCCTCATCAGTATGTTCTTTGACACTCTTTTGTTTTTACTGTGAGTATGTCCAACTACACGTAGAGTAAATACCAAAAGATTCATCATAGCGTCAGACGCTGTTGCTATGACTGTCATCTTGGAAATGTCGTAACATTACTGTACCCCCCCCCCCCCCCCCCCCGAGGAAAACCTCCTGCTGTGAGGACATGTGTGAACGAAAAAGTATGCGGGGCAAGCTGTCCTGAAATTTGTTAGCATGGACAAAAAAGCCAGCCTCTTCAAAACAAACAACTCATGATGATGGGGGGGAGGGGGGGGGGGGGGGGATCCTCATTTGAGTTTAATGAGTTTAAGCATCTGTTTGCCTGTGTTCTTTGTTGGCTCTTTGATTGGCTGCCTTCTTCCTTGTGCATGCTGGGATACACTACAGTGTGCCTGACCTGGAATAATCATGGTATGATTCAAGAAGGAAAGACGAGTGAGGTACCGTATAATTCAGTATTTTTTTAATGTCTAATTAAGTTGTTATGAAGGATAACAGACCTTGGAATGTTGCCGCTGAATTAGGCAGGAACAGTCACAGGATCCCCAATTAAAACATATTACATTACAATTATGAAAATGAAAAGAGGTTTGTGTTTTATCAAATAATTTCATCTTTACATGAAAATTTAATTAGTCTTTTAGAATGCACAGAGAAAAACAAATATCCCTCTATCTTTGTAATTGGATCTCTATGGATTTGACAATAGTTAAAGTAGATTAGACGCCCTGGAGTAAGTGTGTGACTCAATGTGTGTGTGCTTGTGTTGGAGTGTGTGAGTGTGTGTGTGTGTGTGTGTGTGTGTGTGTGTGTGTGTGTGTGTGTGTGTGTGTGTGTGTGTGTGCGTGCGTGCGCGCATAAATGAGCCCTGCTCAGCATTCAGTCGAGGGGACACAACAATATTAATGTGGCTATGTGTGCTTGCAGGTATACAAGGGCGTGCGTTAACGTGTATAAATACACATATACATATACACCACATACACATTTCTGTGCATGTGGTGTGTGTGTGCGTGCGTGTGTGTGTGTGTGTGCCCACAATCCCAGCAGGGTATTTTTTTTTAAGCAGAGGAGATCAAAGAGACATTAGTATTCTGAAATAAATCACATGCTCGGGCTTCACTGTGTGGGTCCCCAAACACATACACAGGAGACACACACACACTCTCTCTCTGTGTCTCATTCTCTCCGTCTCCTCCTTTCTCTTCCCCCTACCATCGCTCTCTTCAAAAGACACCATCAGCCCGCACCACCACAACCCCTCCCTCACCCTCCTCTCCCTCCCCGGCCCCTAGCGGCCTTCAGAGCTATCTGCTTACTGCCTCTGAATCCTTTGTTACATCCTTTCAGTTTCTCACGTTCCGACTTGAGCCCCGTCTCCTCCCTTCGTCTGCAAATAAGCAGGAAAATGCTTTGTCAGAGGAAACTGTTGTTCATCGCTGAGAAAGTCAGAAACGCAAAGTAGGGGGTTTTGACAAGTATATCCTCAGGGAGAGACCCCCCCACCCCCATCCTTCTTCCTTTCTTCCCCCCTTTTTTCACACCTCTCCTTCACTCTGCCTCTCTTTCTCCGGCTCTCAGAATCTGTTTTTGGTGCGTGAATATCTTTTTGGAGCACTTCTGAGACTTTTAAAAATGTTAGGACTCGCTCACAAGTTCTGCAGTAATGAGAGAGCCGTTCTGCTGGGCAGCCAGCGACGGCCGGACTCCACTTTGCTCCCAAAAGAGATGGTCGCTGCTATTGCCAGAGGGGAAAGAGGGGAGCGAAGGAAGAGAAGGGGAAAGGAAAAGGAGTGAAATGATTGACATGGTGCAGCTTGGAGTGGAAGAAGCTCATTTTTAGCCGCAGAATTAGAATGAGTTGAGCATAAATGCCCCCTGTGGCTCCCTGACAGTTGCAATATCCATGAGATTCAGGGTTTTCTTTGTGCTCTGTGTGTGTGTTTATGTGTGTATGTGTGTGCATGTGGGCACGTGTGTGGGATGGATAAGTTTAGGCCAACATGTACATGCATGTACTTATTTATGTGCGTGCATGTGGCAGTGTGTGTCTACTTGTGTGTGTGTCATTCTGATAGCCACCCACATGAATATGCAGATCAGTTTGAGAGAGCGTATGTGCTCAGCATTAAAGCCCACTCTCCACTGCTGACCCAATTTCACACACCGCAGTGTATGTGTGTGTGTGTGTGTGTGTGTGTGTGTGTGTGTGTGTGTGTGTGTGTGTGTGCGTGTGGTGCACTTGCTTATCAATGCATTTTGCCAGCCTTGGAATAATTGTGTGGTTAAGAAGCAGGCATATAAGTGTGGGTGTTTGTGTGTGTGTGTGTGTGTGAATTGGTCTATGACAGTTTATAGTTTTTATAGTAAAAAAGCAGTTTAAAAAAAAAAGTAGTAAGTCTCATCCAACATTTACAAATTCACAGTCGGTTATGAATAAAACAAATCACTACACACTGACCAAACCTCAAACCTGAACAACTCACAACTTTCTGAGTCTTTGTATCTTATTTCTTACACACATATTGGTTTATTTAGCACCACGGCCTGACTGGCTTTGAACAGTCTTTAAATTTTTAGGGCCCGAAGCACTGACAAGTGCGTAGGACCCTCTTGAAACTGAAAGGATTATTATTTATTCTTCCGCCACGTTTTTCACAGCTTGAACATGCGTGAAAACTCCCCAAAATTTCTCCCAAATTGTCCCCCACGAGAAATTGACGTATGAAAGTGGTTCGGTGCACGTACATTGAAAAATGGCTCTACGGCTCCCCCGAACGCGAGTCAAGGCACTGTGCTTAACCTACAGCCACGAAAACTTTGTACACATGTGTATGTTGATGAGACGAACAAAAAGTTACATTATGACCATACTTTTAAACGTACAGGAAGCCCGCTATTTACACTTCAATTTAAAAATAATACGATTTTGCACTACCTATTTGAAGGATCTTGTCTGAGGGCGCTCATCCATTTGACAAAAACTCAGTGTCAGTGTGTTCTAGACATGTTCAACATATAGTCCATGGGCCAAACCAGATTCCGGTACCACTCAAGGTGGCAAAACTTAGTGATGATTTTTGAAAATGTCCATGTCTGTAGATTATATTTTGCTATGATAGACTTTCCTGAGTGGTAGCTGAGTCACAGTAATCAGCTCATGAAGAGACCCGGCCCCCCAAAACTGAAATGCATTTTAGACGCTGGTGCATATCCTGGTTTAAGCTATTGTTCAGGACATTTGTCAGTGTTAAATATTATTGTGTTTGGTATCATTTTAAAGGGGACAGTCCTGGCTTCCATTCAAGACCAATTGTGAATCTTTATGTCATCCATTGAAGTAACTGTAGCTCTTGAAATTGTAAAAAACACACATTTTCCCCAATTTCCGCCTAAAATATACTTTTTCATTTAGCCCTGTGACATCTAGGAACATCAGGGACACAAAACACAGAAACTGGAATACTCACAAGCCTCTAAGTATTCAGGAAATGTATAATATGCCCATACTTTATCATTGTGAAACAATATTATGAGCCATAAATCAGAACAATGACATGCAGAAATCTCTCACGTTTACCATCTCATTGCAGCTTGTAATGGAATGTGACAGGGCTTGAACAAGATCAAATGTAATTTGTAACAGTATACTCTGGAGGAGAGTAATTTTGTATATTTAAAATAAATGTTTACTATGTTTTATAAAACAATGAAAAAATAAATAAACCAAATGAAAAAAATTAATTACTTCACTCACTCATACAGGTATTTTATAGTTTCGCACTACTCACAGTACTTCCACTGTAAAAAAGTTAATCTTCTTTGAAGCCCACCACTACCCAGCATCCAGCACATGCCCTTTCTGCTTCAACCAGTACTTCTGTTCCAGCATGTAAAGAAATGAATGAGCCTGCAAGCTAGCTAGCTAGCTAGAGATCTGTGATTGACCCGGAAAATGGAAGCAAAGCTATCTTTTGGAGGCTATCAGAATATGTTTTAGGCAAAGTATGTGTACACATACATGGAAATTGACAGTGGTTTACATTTCTCTCAGTCTGTAACATATAAATAGACAAACATTTATGAACAAGGTAAACAAATAATACATATTGACTGTGCTAACTTTACCCTCAACATACTGTATTGTTATTGTACTTGATAAAAGGATTATCATAAAACTTCAACTAATTGCCCAAGCTTTGATTTGCTGCACCACTAGCCTGTGCACATCAGTACAGCCTTAACAACAATAACTTGCTGAATGCCTGACACACTGATTTGGATTGTTTAACAACCTGCATAGCATTAAGCATATACCATAGACTCTAAATATTAATGGACGAAGCCTGAGTGACGTCACCCATCTGTTACGGCAGAGGGTTCTGGGGGCTCCTCAGCAGCCACCCTGATGGAAATCCTGTCTCACCCTAACTTTCAGTCAACCTAACGACAGGCTAAGAGCTGGAGCTGAGGCGGGTTTTAAGCCTCTTGACAAATCGTTATATCGCACCCAACCGTCAATCAGGTCAGCTCCGCGCCTAACTATGGATAATTCGTTGAGTTTTCAAAATCAAAATGGAGCCCCCCGTACAGTGTTTGCCGGTGATGACAATAACTAATCAGACCAAAGTTTCAGCAAAAAGTGTTAACTCCTGGAGATCTCTGTTCAGGGCAGCTCAGATACAAAACCATGAAGCAGCTTTGGAACTGGCAAAAGACATGACTGAAGGTCAGGTCATTTCAGAAATCTACTACCTTAATGGAATTCAAGAATGAAAAGAAAAGAAAACCGCCAGTGATTGTCCTGAAGGGACAAAATCTGAAAGAGGGACCAAATAGCAGAGATTAACTGTAACAGTGACAAGAACCATGAGCCGATGCAAAAATCAGCGGTGCATCCACAATGAAAATCGACAGCAGAATTTTTAACATTGTGAGTCCATGTAGCAGGACCCAACCACAGATCCTCTTGATGTCTACTACCAGACAACAATCAAAGATGCTGAATGACAGATCAGGGTCATAGGGGTCATGTACACCACCTTGCCATGCAGAGTTTCTCTGTATCTTGGGCTCTGGCGGTTTTCTTTTTTTTTTTCAAGGATTCAAGGTCCTTCCTCATAGTAAAGATGCTTCATCTTGTTGATGTGTAACAGGTATCCTCATTTCAAAAACCTGGAAATTCAATATGCTCTTTCCATTGAGCAATAACTCATTATTTGAATATCATGATATCACGGTTACTGCTCCAATTAAAATATACATTGCCATCATTTATTGCCCACAGGGTGTCATCATGAGGATTGTGTTGTGGAAATGGACATGTAACTCTCAGATATCCCTGATGATGGAACACCACTGATTGAACATCCTCACATGCTCGGGTCACCTCTCTGCTAAAAAAACCCAAACTCAACCCAGCCCAAGTTGAAAACTACAGACTGGTTTCACTTCTGCCCTTTCTGTCAAAAATACTCGAGCGCACAGTCTTTAATCAAGTCTCTGAGTACCTTTCCAAAAATGATCTGTTTGACCAAAATCAGTCAGACTTTAAGCGGGGCCACTCTACTGAAACTGCACTACTGTCAGTAACAGAATCCCTCACTTGTCTAGAGCTGTGGGTCAGTCCTCAGTTCTATTACTGCTAGACCTGTCTGCTGCCTTTGACACAGTCAACCATCAAATCCTCCTCTCCACGCTCTCTGAACTTGGCTTAACTTAATATCCCATTGTGCTCTGCACGTTATTTCGTCAAAGGGCGTGGGCATGGCGTGCGTTCAAAGTTTGATGCGCATTTTAGCAACTTGCCAAAAAAGTAAATGCTTATATCTCTGACATCTAGTGTTCAATCATATTATGATTTCTCATGCATGATACAGGGGCCCGCCCTGAACACATCCGTGATTGACATTTTTTGATTAGTCACAGCGCCACCTGTTGACAATAGGCAGTTACTGCTTCTCAATTAGCATTAGCAATTGCTACACAGTAGCTAATTTTGGAAACCTGTTTGCAACTGCATTGCATTGATAAGAAGCTCATACGTAGCGTAGCGTTCCAAGTTCAGAAGTCGGAATTTGGAACTGAGTTCCGAGTTCCGAGTTCCGAGTTCCGAGTTCCGAGTTCCGAGTTCTCAGTTCCGAGTTCCGAGTTCCAAGTTCTGAGTTCCGACTTCCGACTTCCGACTTCCGACTTCCGACTTCCGAGCTCCGAGCTCCGAGTTCTTAGTTCCGAGCTCCGAGTTCCGAGCTCCGAGTTCCGAGTTCCGATTTCCGACTTCCGACTTCCGACTTCCGACTTCCGACTTCAAACTTCCGAGTTCTGAGTTCTAAGTTCTAAGTTCTAAGTTCCGACTTCCGACTTCCGACTTCCGACTTCCGAGTTCTGAGATCCGATTTCCGAGTTCCGAGTTCCGAGTTCCGAGTTCCGAGCTCCGACTTCCAACTTCCAACTTCCGAGTTCCAAGTTCCGAGTTCCGAGTTCCGAGTTCCGAGTTCCGAGTTCCGAGTTCCGACTTCAAACGTCCAAGTTCTGAGTTCCGAGTTCTGAGTTCTGAGTTCCGAGTTCCGAGTTCTGAGTTACAACTTCTGTGTTCCGAGTTCTGAGTTCTGAGTTTCGAGTTCTGAGATCCGAGTTCCGAGTTCCGAGTTCCGAGTTCCGAGCTCCGACTTCCAACTTCCGACTTCTGAGTTCCAAGTTCCAAGTTCCAAGTTCCGAGTTCCGACTTCCGACTTCCGACTTCCGACTTCCGACTTCCGACTTCAAACTTCCAAGTTCTGACTTCTGAGTTCCGAGTTCTGAGTTCCGACTTCCGAGCTCCGAGCTCCGAGGTGAGTTCTGTGTTCCGAGTTCTGAGTTCTGAGTTTCGAGTTCCAAGTTCTGAGTTCCGACTTCCGACTTCCGACTTCAAACTTCCGAGTTCCGAGTTCCGAGTTCCGAGTTCCAAGTTCTGAGTTCTGAGTTCCGACTTCAAACTTCCGAGTTCTGACTTCTGAGTTCCAAGTTCTGAGTTCTGAGTTCCGACTTCAAACTTCCGAGTTCTGACTTCTGAGTTCCAAGTTCTGAGTTCTGAGTTCCGACTTCCGACTTCAAACTTCCGAGTTCTGACTTCTGAGTTCCAAGTTCTGAGTTCTGAGTTCCGACTTCAAACTTCCGAGTTCTGACTTCTGAGTTCCAAGTTCTGAGTTCCGACTTCCGACTTCCGACTTCAAACTTCTGAGTTCTAAGTTCTAAGTTCTAAGTTCTAAGTTCCGAGTTCCGAGTTCCGAGTTCTGAGTTTCGAGCTCCGAGCTCAGAGTTCCGAGTTCCGAGTTCCGAGTTCCGAGTTCCGAGTTCCGAGTTCTGAGTTCCGACTTCCGACTTCCGACTTCAAACTTCCGACTTCCGAGTTCCGACTTCAAACTTCCGACTTCCGACTTCTGTGTTCCGAGTTCCGAGTTTTGAGTTCCAAGTTCTGAGTTCCGACTTCCGACTTCAAACTTCCGACTTCCGACTTCTGTGTTCCGAGTTCCGAGTTTTGAGTTCCGAGTTCCGAGTTCCGAGTTCCGAGTTCCGAGTTTCGAGCTCCGAGCTCCGAGTTCCGAGTTCCGAGTTCCGAGTTCCGAGTTCCGAGTTCCGACTTCAAACTTCCAAGTTCTGACTTCTGAGTTCCAAGTTCCGAGTTCTAAGTTCCGAGTTCCGAGTTCCGAGTTCCGAGTTCCGAGTTCCAAGTTCCGAGTTCTGAGTTCCGAGTTCCTACTTCAAACTTCCGAGTTCTGACTTCTGAGTTCCGAGTTCCAAGGTTCGACTTCTGACTTCTAACTTCTGACTTCTTCTAAGTTCTAAGTTCTAAGTTCTAAGTTCTAAGTTCCGAGTTCCGAGTTCCGAGTTCCTGTTTCTGTGTTCCGAGTTCCGAGTTCCGAGTTTCGAGTTCCGAGTTCCGAGTTCTGAGTTCCGACTTCCGACTTCAAACTTCCGACTTCTGAGTTCCGAGTTCCGAGTTCCGAGTTCAAACTTCCAAGTTCTGACTTCTGAGTTCCGAGTTCCGAGTTCCGAGTTCCGAGTTCCGAGTTCCGAGTTCCGAGTTCCGACTTCAAACTTCCGAGTTCTGACTTCTGAGTTCCGAGTTCTAAGGTTCGAGTTCTGACTTCTGACTTCCGACTTCCGACTTCAAACTTCCGAGTTCTGACTTCTGAGTTCCGAGTTCTGAGTTCTGAGTTCCGAGTTCCGACTTCAAACTTCCGAGTTCCGACTTCCGACTTCAAACTTCCGAGTTCTGACTTCTGAGTTCCGAGTTCTAAGTTCCGACTTCCGACTTCCGACTTCAAACTTTCGAGTTCCGAGTTCTAAGTTCCGAGTTCCGAGTTCCGAGTTCTGACTTTTGAGTTCCGAGTTCTAAGTTCCGAGTTCTGAGTTCCGAGTTCTGAGTTCCGAGTTCTGTGTTCCGAGTTCCGAGTTTCGAGTTCCGAGTTCCGAGTTCTGAGTTCTGAGTTCCAAGTTCTGAGTTCCGAGTTCTGAGTTCCAAGTTCCGAGTTCCGAGTTCCGACTTCAAACTTCCGAGTTCTGACTTCCGAGTTCCGAGTTCCGAGTTCCGAGTTTCGAGCTCCGAGCTCCGAGTTCCGAGTTCCGAGTTCCGACTTCTAAGTTCTAAGTTCTGACCTCCGAGTTCCGAGTTCTGAGTTCTGAGTTCCGACTTCAAACTTCCAAGTTCTGACTTCTGAGTTCCGAGTTCTAAGTTCCGAGTTCCGAGTTCCGAGCTCTGAATTCCGAGTTCCGACTTCAAACCTCCAAGTTCTGACTTCTGAGTTCCGAGTTCCAAGTTCCGAGTTCCAAGCTCCGAGTTCCGAGTTCCGAGTTCCGAGTTCCGAGTTCCGAGTTCCAAGTTCCGACTTCAAACTTCCGAGTTCTGACTTCTGAGTTCCGAGTTCTAAGGTTCGAGTTCTGAGTTCTGACTTCCGACTTCTGTGTTCCGAGTTCTGAGTTCTGAGTTTCGAGTTCCGAGTTCTGAGTTCCGACTTCAAACTTCCGAGTTCTGACTTCTGAGTTCCGAGTTCCGAGTTCTAAGTTCTAAGTTCCGAGTTCTAAGTTCCGAGTTCCGAGTTCTAAGTTCCGAGTTCCGAGTTCCGAGTTCTGACTTCTGAGTTCCGAGTTCCGAGTTCCGAGTTCCGAGTTCTAAGTTCTAAGTTCCGAGTTCTAAGTTCCGAGTTCCGAGTTCTAAGTTCCGAGTTCCGAGTTCTGACTTCTGAGTTCCGAGTTCCAAGTTCCGACTTCCAACTTCTGTGTTCCGAGTTCTGTGTTCCGAGTTCTGTTTTCCGAGTTCTGAGTTTCGAGTTCCGAGTTCCGAGTTCCGAGTTCTGAGTTCTGAGTTCTGAGTTCTGAGTTCTGAGTTCCAAGTTCTGAGTTCCGACTTCCGACTTCCGACTTCAAACTTCCGAGTTCTGACTTCTGAGTTCTGAGTTCTAAGGTTCGAGTTCTGAGTTCTGACTTCCGACTTCTGTGTTCCGAGTTCTGAGTTCTGAGTTTCGAGTTCCGAGTTCTGAGTTCCGACTTCAAACTTCCGAGTTCTGACTTCTGAGTTCCGAGTTCCGAGTTCTAAGTTCTAAGTTCCGAGTTCTAAGTTCCGAGTTCCGAGTTCTAAGTTCCGAGTTCCGAGTTCCGAGTTCCGAGTTCTGACTTCTGAGTTCCGAGTTCCAAGTTCCGACTTCCAACTTCTGTGTTCCGAGTTCTGTGTTCCGAGTTCTGTTTTCCGAGTTCTGAGTTTCGAGTTCCGAGTTCCGAGTTCCGAGTTCCGAGTTCTGAGTTCCAAGTTCTGAGTTCCGACTTCCGACTTCCGACTTCAAACTTCCGAGTTCTGACTTCTGAGTTCCGAGTTCCGAGTTCTAAGTTCTAAGTTCTAAGTTCTAAGTTCTAAGTTCTAAGTTCTGAGTTCCGAGTTCCGAGTTCTAAATTCCGAGTTCCGAGTTCCGAGTTCCGAGTTCTGAGTTCCAAGTTCTGAGTTCCGACTTCCGACTTCCGACTTCAAACTTCCGAGTTCTGACTTCTGAGTTCCGAGTTCCGAGTTCTAAGTTCTAAGTTCTAAGTTCTAAGTTCTAAGTTCTAAGTTCTGAGTTCCGAGTTCCGAGTTCTAAATTCCGAGTTCCGAGTTCCGAGTTCTAAGTTCTAAGTTCTAAATTCCGAGTTCCGAGTTCCGAGTTCTAAATTCCGAGTTCCGAGTTCCGAGTTCCGAGTTCTGAGTTCCGAGTTCCGAGTTCCGAGTTCCGAGTTCCGACTTCTGTGTTCCGAGTTCCGAGCTCCGAGTTCCGACTTCCAAGTTCAGAGTTCCGACTTTAAACTTCAGAATTCTAAGTTCCGACTTCCGACTTCCGACTTCCGACTTCCGACTTCCTAGTTCCTTGGAAGTCAGAACTCAGAATTCAAGTTCTCTCTGTGGAGGTGTCTTCATGTTGTTTTCTGTCAGAAACTATCACGTAGTGTTCCGAGGTTGGAACTCGGAACTTGGAATTTCCGACTTCCAAAGCCCGAGATACCTGGGAAGTTGGAACTCTGAATTTTCGACTTCTGACTTCCGATTTCCGAGGTCTGAAGTTGGAAGTCGGAATTTCTGACTTCCGAGGTAAATGGAAAACGGCATAACGTCTGAATGTTTTTTGAGAGAAAACATGGCATAACCTAGGAGCTCAGAATTTCCGACTTCCGAGGTACATAAACGCGGAATAACCTCGGAACTCTGAACTTCTGACTTCCAAGGTAAATAAACGCGGAATAACCTGCTTTAGTGAAGCTCTGCCGTTACTGTGCTTTTATTATTTCACAATGAACCAAACAGCAGAGGGTTTGTGATTTGATAAAGCGACACAGTGTTCCAGTGTTGTGAGAGCATACAAAAAGCTTCAGTTCAGTCCTGCTTTCTGTTTCACGCATGCAGTTTCTCCTCTCTCACTACCTTGACGACTTTGCTCTAACCTTTCTGCCCCCTGTAACAATCTTTGACACGGATAGGGAAGGCAACAGTCCCTTCTTGAACAGCATGTTAGGGGGCTTGAGGAAGCGGTTAGCCAGAAATTGCTATGTGGTAGCACACAGAATTCTTAAGAAAGTGTCCTATTTACATTCCCTTTGATGAGGCTGGGCTAGCTGCGAAGATGAATACCATTCATGTCTGAATGACACAATACACTTTAGGTTGGTTAGCTTAGCATAAAAGACTGTCTGCTGTGGGGGGGAGCTAGCTGTAATCAGTCAAAAAGTCTGTTGACATATAAGCAATGCTGCATTTTCATTTACTTTTTCACACAAAAAAACCCAAAAAGATAAAAAATTACTTGAGAATTTTAACAGGTGCACAGTATGCTATCCAGTTGTTATGCTAGGCTAGGCTCTCTGACAACAGAATGCTGAGATCCTATGCAAGGTAAGAGAATAAACCTTCAAGTGTGGAGCTTTTCTTGATCTCTCCAAAAGGTTCAAAATTTACTCAGAGGCTAGATGGTAACATTTAGTTTCAGCACAAATCAACTTTTCAATAAGTTTGGATTTGGCAAACTTGTGTTCTCTAACTTGTCACACTAAACAAACAAATTCCTTGCAATTCATCAGCTTTTAAAAGTGATATTAAATTCAACTTGTTCATCTTCATTTTTAATTGACTTGTTAATTGTGTTTTAACAGACAAAGTAACTGCAGACCTCCATGATGTTGACTCAGCAGTGCCAGTCAGCAGAACCGTTCAGGACGAGCCTGCAGTTCCTGAAGCCACCAATAGATGGAGATGTTGTGAAGATGGAGAGCCTGAGGCAGAGCTGAGGTAATGGCTTTCTGCTCTATTGTTCCCTGCATTCATCCGCCTCACCCTCCACCCTCTCCTACAGTCCAACTCCCCCCTCACGGACTTCAAAGGAAAGGAAGGAACTAGAAAATAAGGTGAATTAATTTGCCTACATGTTGCAGCGGATGTGCTTTTTAATTGCTTGTGCTAAATACATAACCTATTTTTGTATCCTTTACAAAAGCCTGAGTGATGATTTGGGGTGGAATCTATGCAAATGCGGGGAGCCCTCATAAAACATTAACATTACCTCATACAAGCAAAGCACCTTGAAAACAAGGAACCTGACAGTGTACAGCACGGCTCTGCCCTCATACGGCTTAATAAGAACTGGCACCCAGCACTGCAAACCCTGACAGACATTCCTCGGCATCTTTAACCCTCGGCCCAGCAGCCTCGGCGCAGACTGAACTCTGTGAAGTAGATCAATGGGAGGATTATCGCAGGACCAAGATGCCAGTTATAGAGCAGCTCTGTGCTGCCTCAGTGAGGGGAGAAGATTGAGAGGCTTTCCTTTGATCTTGTGCTGGCATATCTGAGAGGGCCCGCTGCTGATGATAATGATGCTGAGGCCCAGAGCAGAGAGAGCCGGGCTGGGGCTCGGCCTCTAACTCTCTCCCATTCCTCTACTGAAGGAATAATAGAGCCGGCCTGTGGAGGGCTGGACGGGACAAACGGATTTAGACGGATTCATGTGAATTCATCCCAAAAAATGTTGTGTTTTTTTCCTGGAAAGGGATGTTATTGATGCAACAGTGCTGTGTGTGTGTGTGTGTGTGTGTGTGTGTGTGTGTGTGTGTGTGTGTGTGTTAAAGTGAGTGTGTATGCTCCAGTTGTTTCCTCCGTCACATTAGCTCCAGCTGAACACCTCCGTCCTCTTTCAAGGACACCCCTCCCTCTTGCACGTCTCCGTCCCTCAGCCTCCCTCTCTCTCCCTCTCTCTCTTTCTCTCTCACACTCACACACACCTACACACACACACACACACACACACACACACGCACACGCACACGCACACTCACACTCACACACACTCACACACACTCACACACGCACACTCACACACACACACTCGCACCTCCTCTCTCTCTCTGTGACAGGCCACGCTGCTGGAGACGGCTGCTGACATTCTGGACAGTAAAAGGCTTAAGGTGGAATATGTGTGTGTGTGTGTGTGTGTTATAGGCAGAAAAAGCAACTTCACACTTCTTCCCTTACTGTTGTCACACACAGAATCTCTAACAGTAACTCTGGCGCTGGTCCGCTGCTGTCATTTTATCGACTCCTTTCGGCTTCTGTTTGACTGTTTGCCAAAGCTCAATGATTATGATAATAGGATGTGAGGTCAATAATCTTTTAATTAGTGCTAAGTGGGAATTAGATTAGGCTTTAGTTCATTTCTGAAACAGCTCTAGTTAACTAGATTAGAGAGTGTGGATTAGGCTGCGGATGAGGACGGAGCAGCAGAGGTTAGAAAGAGAAAGAGTGACAGGTCGGCCTGAGGTCACAGCCATGCTGACCGGGAACACATTATCTGATCTGCTGTCAGTCAGGTGTGATGAAAGGTGTCGAGACGGCCTTTATAGATAGTAAATTAAACCTTGCCCACAGTGGAGGGTAAAAAAGTGCATTGCTCTTCATTGACTTTGAACTTTGTGAAGGTGGCTTCTTATTACTTTTGCCTGGTAACTATTGTAAATGCTTGTTGTATGATTGGGAAGCGCTACCAGAAGCTATTCAAATCTTTATTCGTTATTCAATTTGTACCCCAGGGTCTAGATTTCAGCATGTAAAGAGTTCTGACATCTGTTTGTAGCCATTTATAGGGAAAGTAGTATTGACCAATCACCTATCAGCAGGCTTTGGTGTATAAGAGCGAATATTGACAACCTGGATCCCATAAACAGATATCTGCATGTGCAAATGCAGCGAATAATCCATTCTAGAGAAAAAAAATTCCACTCCTTGACACTGTGTTGCAAAAAGCCAATCAGTTCGGATTTGCTGACTTCCTGGAATTTCTTAAAACATTTTTCTTCTTCCCATGAGGACAGACCTGGGAAAGTTTGCAACTTTACATTTTACAAATCTGCATCATGATGCTATTATTTCAGCAATCTAAAGATTAAGCCAGGATGAAGTCTCTGTGTAACTTATTATTTACAGTTTAACTGAGACTTAGCAGAAACCACGTGCTCCCCTGGGTTGTAATGATCAAGAAAAACGAGTCCACCGCCACTACCATTAGTTAGTTGGAAGTACATCAAAAATAAAACATCAGACAAAAGACATCAGCAGGTAGGATGGGAGTGTGATGCTGACATTCAGATTACTGTTCGGAAAAATTGTAGAGGTTTAAGCTCTGCTATTCAGGGACTGGTTTTGATCTTTGTTAAGTTCAATGATGATTTTACCTGGTGACCTGATCAATGGTAAGTATCAAAGAATTTAAGTTCTTGTCATTAAGAGGTGGTCATTTTCCCATAAAGTCACAGTGATTTCACCACTTCCCTGACTGATTTGCAAAAGTAAACAAAAACACCATATTTCAAGTTATATAGCTTATGTGATAACTTTTTAGCTAATGTACACACATTTTGGAAGACAGATGAGGAAAGGAGAAAACATTGTGTTTTGTGAACTAAACAAGGCCACCACAAACGACCTCCTCAGAGTAGTTTATGCAGCACACAGTCCCATGTAACATTGAACACTTTGTTATCAATCTGTAGTGAGTATTATATATCACTGTCTCGGCAGAAGAGTTTGTCATATTTATTTATACCATGCCAATCTCCAGGAAGAGCTGGTGGAGAGAAGTCTGTGTAGGTTCTCAGTCATCCAGGTTCTGGTAAATTTCAAGCTTGATCCAAAGGCAACTGGAATGGTTGAAGATCTTGAAGATGTTTCACCTCTCATATGAAAGACTTCTTCAGTTCTAAACTATCTGGAGGACAGAGCTAGAAATGTAAGCCTCTGTGGAGGGATGACCGTCCACCAGATAGTTAAGAACTGAAGAAGCATTTTCAAGGAGAGGTGAAATGTCTTCAAGATCTTCAACCAGTCAAATTGCCTTTGGATCAAGCTTCGAATCTGGTGGACAGAAGTGTTGCCCTCTTCCCAGGATTAGAGGTGAGCTCTGGTACAGCCACAGTATCTTTCCTGGACCCTGTGTTCCAGAGTTGAGTTCATCCTGCAGTATGTGACCTCAAAGCTGCCAGAGATCTTCTGAGAAGGAATGGAACACTGACACCAAACCCACAGACGAGGGCTGGGAGGAGCTGTTTGCACATTCTCAGACAAGAGACATTCAATTTAAAAAACATCGCTTTGATCTGCCATTTTGCCATTTAGCCACAAATGTGCCTGTGGAGCAGATCTTTTCTTATAACTGGGCAAAACAGAATGTTAGTGGACACTTATCAGATCAAACTGAAGACTGTTGCAGTAAGTTGTAACAAATCCAAAATGTTTTTGGAAAAACAACTGAGAAGTAAGAACATTTTGTCATCCTGTTTCTTATAATCCGGAATCTCTTTGCGAACTGTGGAGTCGCCCCCTGCTGGTCATTAGAAAAAATGCCGGTTTAATGCACTTCCACATTGGCTTCACCTTTAAAATCAAGAGGCTTCATCTACTTCTTATGTACAGGTTATGGCTTGGAGTCAATGGCGATTCAAGAGAATATCAGTTTTTCTTCCATCAGTAACTCTTCAGCAGCAGAGCCTATCTAACACCTCTCTCACACATCGTCAGGCTCCTTTCCTCTCTCCACCGGCTTTCTGTTTTTCCTTTACGCTCCTCTCTCCCTCATCCTTTTGCTCATAAAGAGCTTTTCTGTTCAACTGACCTCCAACTGGACTCCATCCCCTCTCTCTTCATCCCTCTTCCTCGTCTTCCTCTCTCTCTCTCATCTTCACCCCCCCCCCCCCCCCCTCGTTCCCTTGCTGCCCCCGTCTATTCTGTGGCCCAGCGTGGGTGGCTGAGTTTAATGAATTCTCTTTTCTCTCTGCAGCCAGGCTCTGATTTCTGATTGTGAAGAGGTGTGTGTGCGTTTGCAAAGGAGTGAAGCACACACACGCACGCACACATATTTACTTACTTATGTGATCATTGTGTCAGACTAAATAAATTGCGGCCTTTATTCCGATCGAGGCTTCAGGTTGCACTTCCTCTGTCTTTAAGGAGAGAGACGCAGACTGTCACATTTAAAATAGATTTGCCCTGGGACGTGTCTGTTGTTGTGAACGTTACCTGCTGTCTCCTGCAGCCAGAAACATGAGTCTCAAGTCTGTTTGTCCTCTGTGATGTCTCACTAATGCACAGGAAACAGAAAACAGCTGATGGCTGCAGGAAATGTCTCAGACAAAATCCTGGATGATTCATAATTCGCCCAGATTGAGATTTGTTTTCCCCAAGTCTTAAATGTAATGATTATATTTTATGAAGGCATGTATCATTTGCACAGAGTTAATGTTTAATTATGTGCCAATAAAGCCCCAATTGCTGGCTTCATGCTGGTGTGAGCATGTTGGAGGGTTGTCAATTTGAAGCAGTTTATTGTCATACGTTGATGATCTGGCACAGCTGTAATTACAGCTAACGATCTGTTCTGCTCTGTGGGCAGTTTATACGGCTATGCCTGAGGCAGGGTGGCCGATACCGGTTTGCATGGGTTGATCAACACTATGATCTTATTTTAAATTGTAGCTATAAATAAATTTGGTGGCTAAAGATAGGAAGTCACTGACTTTTCAAACTTGGAACGCATCGCCCATCATGAGGAGAATCTGTGTGAGCGACAGATTTAATTTCTGTGCACTAATTTGTAGCCAGGGACAAGAGATGTTTTCACACCTGGAGCGTTTGACAAAGTTGTTTCAAAAGAAGGGGGCGTTTCCCAATTGGACCAGTTCTTTTGGACATGTGTGAACACAGCAATGACAGTTAGCTGTAATAGGCATTTTCGATTTCAACTGATAATCAACATAAATAAAAGCGATAGGCTAACGTTACTCACTGTCTCCATCATATTCAACATGAGCAGAGCATCACAGGACTCGACAACATCAACTGATTCAACAACTTGTTTAGTTCTTAGAATTTTGTCCAGCTCGTTGAACCAGTGGACATTTGTCCTTCTCAACACTTGAACCTCCACTTTTGAAAAGCTGGTCTCAAACCTTTTACATGTTTCTCTGCGGACACCGCTAACAGGTGTTACGGTTCAAGAAGTGAAGATGTTCACTGGCCAACTTCAGCTGCATGGCAAAAGTAAGAGTACTCGCGAAATTCCTCTTTGTTAAAATTAATCTAAATGAACTCATCAGATATGCAGTATATTTAATGAAAATGTAGCAAATATTTTTTTGTTTTTTAACAGATTTTGTCAACAACCGTGGAGGCATTCGGCTCAGAACCACTGGGTCACACGTTAAACTAAAACAGAGCATTGAAAGCCCCCCCAAACTGATGTTGTTCACAAGTTTGTACTTTTCTGAATGGTCTCAAACATTTGACTAATATGTTCATCTGCCTGAGTGTCGATGAGATATTTGTCCTCCTTGCTGTTCCAAATCAGCCAATGATTCATTTTGTTAGTGTGATAACTAGCTAACAAGCTTCTTGGAGGCGTCCCACAATGCAAAGTGAGACTTGCACGCATGGCATTTGTTTTACCTTTGCATCGGGGAAAGGAGGCTGTGATGTAATGACCTACGGAGAGCTGTGTGTTGATGTGTGCTTAGATACACTTTACAATATTTCAATTTTAAAACAAAACGACCCAATGGGAAAATGCAACAATGTATAATTTGTTCATCATTGTTCATTATTAACATTTGTTTGCAGACAACATGCAATACTGAATTTTATCTATAAGGGTTCAATGATTTTGATTTGGTAAGTGCATTCAGCCTCTTTTCTCTCGACCCAACCAAAGCTACCTAAAACACGAGTGACTACTCTGACTCCAAAAAACATCAAACTGAAGCTGAAACTGTTAAATGAGAACAAAAATCAAGTTCCTGGATTTGTTGATCTCTGCGAATGAGAACAGGAAATTGGAGACATCTATTAAAATATATATATATATTATTAGTGATAATGAGACAGGAACATGCTCTTACACTCAACAAGTGTCCATCCCTGCCATATGGTCAATAACATTCATTATGGTCAGTTTGTAAGAATGAGAAGAATATGTAGTAAAGATGATGACTATGAAACTAAGGCTAGAGAAATGTCCATGGGACTGCTACTACCCTCCAGTTCATTGGCATTGAAAGAGTGAGGCCTGAACTTAGAAGGGGAGATTTTATTAAACCAGCTTTTAATGGAGGCATTTTCTATGAACTGAATACAACTAAACCACATGGACTCAATGACGCACTGGATTATACCGTTGCTGGTGAGACTAAATATTATATCCCGTTTCTTTTACAGGTAATGTGGACCCATAGGGAGAGTTGACACTCCCATCTTCCTGTTTAGCTGGACAGGGACAGCTGCAGTATACATTCGGTAAAGGAGCCACAGGTTGGATTGGAACCCGGGCTGCCAGCTTGGAAGACTGCAGCCTTCATAAATGGTACCCCGAAAATGTACTTTTTGATATACTAAGTGGATGATGTGAATTATGTCATGTTGACTGATGCACACTATAGTTCTTGTTTGAGGCTATGACCTGGAATAATCTATATTGTGATGATTGGTCATGTGATCATATGTATTTTACACACCTGTGTATGCGTGAGTATGTGATTATGCTGGGTGAACCTGAGGAAGCTACAGGGCGAAACACATTGTTAGCTCATAATGAAGTGACAGTAAAGTAACTTTCTGTGTGCCACGGTTTATTGATTTATTTTGTCAATGTATGTCCCGGCAACTGACCGGCACCTGAGACCGTGGGGGTACCCAGTTGGTCATAACCATCAGGATTGAAACAAACCAGGGTTTAGTGGTTTACCTTTTATCAGTTTGACGACATGTCAGCTCTCGGGATTAAATTGATGGCCAGATGGTTGGTCCACCACATCGGTCTAGACTGAAATATCTGAAAAACTATTGAATACATTTTAGTGATCCAACTTCTTTCTGTCAAGCATTATCATTAGGTTGATTTTTCTATTATTTTTTTTCTGATTTAGTAGACCACAATGACATTTAATAAATAATATAAATATATTAGAAATGTGTCATTTTTAGCAAAACACATCAACTTTTTTAATAGTTTGCCTTCATTTCTCATGTTCCCCTCATGAAAGACTGATGATCATCCTATTTTTAATCTAGGAGCGTCATTTGGGGAAAACTTTATTTTCATAGCTGTTTTAATGTATGCATTCCTGAAAATAAGAGACCTGCTCTTTTTGTAAAGTTTATTATGATAGCATTTGTTATCAAATAGTGCCCAAAAAATAAGGATTGATTGATTGACTCTAAAGCAACACTGTGCCAAAGGGCAGTCGCACAGAGAAGCTTTAGCCATACAAACTTGCAGCTCAAAAGTCAAAGTGGCTGTACAACAAAGGGATGCTGGCTCATTTCACTGTCCTGTCCAAACAAATGTGGCTTGGGAACCTTGAATAAATTCTGTCCCCAATTTTTGGGAACAGACGGCAAAATACCCAAGTGAACCTAACTGTGCCTGTGATGAAGCACAAGAGAGTGGATCTACTGTATGAAAACAAATCAGAACTTTGTTTGGAAAGAGTGACGAGCTCGATCTACTCTCCAAACAACCGCGAAGTTCAGTTTGCAAACTGGGTTATATTCCCCTTTTCATGCCAAATGCAGGACTTCAAACAGATGAAACAATCCTCCCACGAATCCTTCTCAGCGGCTCTGAAAGTGGATCATCTCCACATCTCCACATCTGTCGGAGGTCAGGAGCAGGTGCCGCGGCCTCCTTCCTGCCTGCTGATTGGACGGATGGATTAGGCGCTTAACGAGGTGAATTTGTTTAATCTGATAATTGTCTCTGCGATGAAAACATATTCAGTAATTCTCTGTGGCCTCTGTTTTCCTGTCCTCCTGATTAAAGACACTTTCAATCTGGCACGCACACACTCACATACACACACAGACACACACACGCACACACACAAACACACACACACACACACACACACACAAATAATGGAACAGTTGTTGTTATGACCAGAAGACAATGCTCTGAGGTGTGCTGGCACACATACACACACACCCACACACATATATACACAGTAACACACAGTCCCCAGTGTGAACCCCCCCTGTGGTATGGTAATGAGCTGCTAATCTCTCTGGTTTACACAGCCAGAATGTGTGTGTGTTTGTGTGTGTGCATTAAGGTGCAGTGTGGAAAAGCCGGAGGAATTCTCTTAGGCCGTCAACCTTCTGCTCTCACTTGGGCGCAGGCTGTCAACACATTAAATAGTGGAGTCTCAGTGTGTGTGTGTGTGTGTGTGTGTGTGTGTGTGTGTGTGTGTGTGTGTGTGTGTGTGACGGGGGAGCGAAATAGAAAGTGAAAAGTCGACAATAATACACTGTTAAGGCGCAAAGAAGGGAGAAAGGAAGAAATTGGGGTGAAAACACAGCAGCAACAGTGTGGATCAGGCACCATCAGCTGGTTTGTTTACTTCTCTTGTAAATGTGCGCTTTCTCCATCTGATCTGTAAATCCTTACTCTCCTCTAACTCGCTCTGCTTTGTTCTTTTTTGTGTTCAGATGCCGCATTGCTATGTGTGTGTGTGTGTGCCTGTGCATGTGTTTATTTATTACTCCGAAGTCACATCACTAATTAGTCCCTGGGAGAAGCCCGAGGCCATTTGCAAAATCCCACTGATTAAAAACAAGTCCAAATCCAACCTTGTGTCGCGTACACAAATGCACACACTCACACACACACACACACACACACAAACAGAGGCACATATGCATTAGCACACTCACTGTATCCACGCAGCTTTGTATGTACGTGGAGGAAAGCTACTTACTGTCAAGGCTGGAACACATGTGGGCGAGTGTTTGCATGTTGAACGGCTGTTGAACGGGTGTTAGAGAGCTGTCAGTTCTTAAGGCCAGTTTAATATTTAAACTTGCCGTCTAAAGTTATCATACCTCCAGGGCTGGCTCCTGTCACACACAGACACACACACACACACACACACACACACACACACACACACACACACAGACTCGGACGCACACGCTCAAAGCCTTCAGGAGCTCCAGCTTGTCACAAATCACACTCAAGATGTCAAGGGCATCATGCTTTAGTGAGTGTGACAGACAGAGGAAGAGACAGACACACAAGACAGAATAAGAGAGTGAAAGAAAGAGAGAGGTGGGGGAGGGGGGGGCTTCCACTTTATTTTTTTTATCATTTTTTTGAAAATATTTACATTTTACACCTTCTACAACATGCTTTAGCCAAAAATTTAAACTCCAACCGATTAATCCTATTTGAATTTTAATTCCAGAAAAACAGGGATGCGTTGGATGGATTCAGAGGAGTGAGACTGGAAGAAGGAGGAGAAGAGAAGGAGGAGATAGTGACAGCGCGTTAGGGGAGAAGGAGGAGGGAGTGAGGGATGATGGGAGACGAGGAGAGGAAGAAGAGGAGGAGGAGGATGGTGATAAATTGCTTTGAACTTTAATGGACGTCTCAGATGCTCCTCTGGTGATGTGTTCGGACAATACACAACATTACTGGCACACGAGAGGGCTGATAGTAGCTGACAGCCAAAGAGGCCTGTCCCCGTCGACCTACAATGCACACTCACGCTCACACACAGAGACACACACACACACACACACACACAGACACACACACGCACACACACAGACACACACTTATGCATCGCACACTCACACATGCAGACAGCTTTTCCAAAAGTCAGCTCAAGGAAGCAGGCAGGGAGGGAACTTCTACTTAGCAGAAAGTGCGAGAGGAGGACGAGCAAGGGAAGGTGAACAGATGAACTGTGGGTGAAGGAGGAGAAGTGTAGGGAAGAGAAGGTGTGAAGTCCAGAGGGAGAGGCAAAGGAGGAGGAGGAGGAAAAAGTGGAGGGGAGGAAGAGGAGTCGCTGCCATATGGTCAGGGTTGGGTTCAGACGAATAAAATGTTGCTCTCTCTCCACAATGGTTAACTACACACAAATGAATCACTAATGGAGCTCTCATTCACAGCTACGCATACACACTCATGCATGCACGCGCACACACCCAAACACCCACAATGGCCGACATGTGAATGAAACTGGGAGACATTCACACAGAAGGAGCAATAAATGTCGACAGAGGAGGGCGGGCGGGCGAGGAAGGATGGAAGGTTGTTTGTGAGGTTCGAGCTCTGTGTGTGTGTGTATGTGTGCGGCGGTATAACGTTGAACCCGCCCCTCTTCCCTTCCACTCGGCTGCCTCTCTGTGAGTGTGTTGATGTGTGTATGCAGGGTTGTCTTTGTGTGCATTTGAATGGGGGGGTTTGTCCCTCAATCTGTGCGCTTCTACTTTGCCAGATTTCTAATGATTTTCCAATGATGATTCAGGGTCTGTGTGTGTGTGTGTGTGTGTGTGTGTGTGTGTGTGTGTGTGTGTGTGTGTGTGTGTGTGTGTGTGTGTGTGTGTGTGTGTGTGTGTGTGTGTGTGTGTGTGTGTGTGTGTGTGTGTGTGTGTGTGTGTGTGTGTGTGTGTGTGTGTGTGTGTGTGTCCAAGCATTTACTCAACCTCTCCCTCTCTCTCTATTCTTTGCCGAGCTATTCTTCAATGTGCTGCTTTGTGTTTCTGTCTGAGAGTGTTTTTCTCTACAACAATGTTACTAATGCCATCTAATTTCATGTTACTTAGCAACAAACAATATCTATCCATATGTCTGTCTGTCTGTCTGTCTACAGTATATCTTCTCTGAAATGTTAAAGCTCATTTTCACTCTAGTTTGTGTGTGCAGCACTTTGTGTTCCTGCTCATCATTTCCAAAGTTTACTGTAAGATTTCAGATTAATTTCCTCCCTTCCCCGACACAGCTGTTGTTTTTCATTCATTTTAAATAGAATCCAGCTTGCAAAGGCTTAACAGCTTGAGAAAAGGTAAGCTATTACAGGGAACATTTTGTCACCCATATTTTCTCAGGTAATTTAAAAACTTTCTTTGGTGCCTTTTTTTCCAAGGTTTCACCAACTTCCAAAATGTGAGTTTTGGGGCCTCATAAACAACAAGCTTCCTCTGACAAATGCAAAAAGGATGAATTGAGTCGGATCAATTTTAACTTGAAATGGTGAAAAATATGACTCTGAAAGTTTTTACTTTTGCTTATGTAGTGGGTCTTAAATATCTCATTCATGCTCTGCATAGATGAATTAACTTTTATGGTCATCAAAAAAGACAATCAAGGTTTAAAGAGGATGCATCCTCATTTGAAGACCCGTGACATTTCCTTTTGGAACATCATGCAGTTGACTTTTGTGGTTTTGACTGAAATACTGGATGTTTTTTCTTGATCTTTTTTACATGATGCCCTCGACAGGATGGATTGTTGACTTGCTATATATTTCACACTGTCCTGTAACTTTTGTTTATGGTCAAATACTTGTAAAACATCCGATATTTCCATCAGGTTATAATATTTTTTTTGCTCCTATTAAAAAGTGTTACCATGCTAACTGTACATGATATCCAGCAAGCATGTAACAATGACATTATGAGCATGTGTTAGCATGTAGCTAGTGACAGAAACCCTCTATAGCTTTTTAGCCTTCTCAAATGTTGCATCATTAAAAGTGTTTTTAGGGAGTATTCTTCATGGAAGGTATAAAATCTGAAAACATTCAGCTTCATTTGGACATTTATGGTTCACATCCTCCCACCTGTGATTATCCCTGATCATATCTTAAATGACAGCATTAAGTTTAATCAGTTTTTTAAGGGAAATATTGGATATTGGTAACATTTTTTTATGTCCACCACAGGATTTTCTTTTTTTTTCATTCCAGTGTCTTTAAAGCTTTAAATAGGCTCTAAATAGTGCTAATTAGAAATGTGAGTATGCTCACATTTAAATAAGATGGTAACCATGGTTACCATTATATCTAAAAAGCATCTTCCTGTAAACAATATCATAATGAGCATGGTTAGCATGCTTTTGTTAACATTTGGCTCAAACATGTAAGGGTGCTAAGTCTTAGCTTTCACAAAATGTTGAATCTTAAAGTTACGTTGCTCATTCTGGACAAACAACAAAACTTGCAGCTTCATTTACAGAAGACATTTACGGGGGTTTTTTCCCCTTTTTGTAGTGAACAGAATGAAGCATTGTAGTGAACAGGCAAAGCCACTGTTACAGCTCTTTTCTGAAAGCATGAACTAGAACATGTCTGGGTTTGTCCACAAGTAGGTCAAACTTTGAGGCTTTTTTAACAGCAGATTAAACAACATGGGGACACAGCATGACATTTGTCAGTGTGGAGGTGGCAGACCGGCCCTGAAGCCTCAGCCACAGGCGAAGGTTTGGTTTCACGTGAATCGAGGATAAAAAACATGTATCAGTCTGAACAAGAAACTGAATATTTCATAGGAAGACAATAGGGATATATTTGTGTTAATGTTTCATAAGTGCACATTTATCAAGGCGTGAAGGCCCCCACGTGTGCAGGCAGGTGTGTGTGTGTGTGCGTGTTTGTACCCGCCCTAGTTTTAATGTTTAATGAAGGTTTAAGAAAGGAGGTGTGTGTGTTTGGTTGTTTATGCCTCGATGCATCCTCTTTGGGTGTTTATTCACAGGAGGATGACCTGTGAGCTCCAACGTGTGGCAGCTTCTGTGTGTGTCGTAGTGTGTGTGTGTGTGTGTGTGTGTGTGTGTGTGTGTGTGTGTGTGTGTGTGTGTGTGTGTGTGTGTGTGTGTGTGTGTGTGTGTGTGTGTGTGTGTGTGTGTGTTTGTGTTTGTGTGTCTGGGTGGGGCTTTTGCTGGGGGGCCAAGGGAGCCATAAAATTTTCAGCTCCTCCGGCAGCATTGTTGCGGGGATAACAAATGTTTCCATTTAGTGATCATGCATGAGTTATAACTCACAGGACATAGCTTATGCTGTTTGGTTTTGTGTATGTGTGTATGTGTGTTTGTGTGCATGTGCATGTGCGTGCGTGTGTGTGTGTGTAAATGTGTGTGTCCTAACACATCAGCCATCCTAGAGCTGGTCAGATGATGAAAAAATGAACGTATAGCCGAGTGAGATCATTGTGCGGTTCCTGCATGCTGTGATGAAGGTTTTTTATGCCTCAGGTGAGCACAAAGCCGTATCACAAAGTTCTGTCTGATTCTTCACACACAGATGGACACATGCAGATAAAAACAGTCACACACACACACACACACACGCACACAGCTCTATTATGCTGGAGACCTCTCCATCCAGTTGATCACAGGCATGAATTTCAGAACAAAAGGGAAATATTCCACCTCAAAGAGCAGCCAGTTTCTAACAGAATGTGTAAACGTGGCGTACTGTCCTCACTGCACACTTCTGAAGCCTTTGTAATACTGAATGAGTCATAAAGACAGGGTGAGACAATGTGTGTGTGTGTGTGCGCTAGCATGTGTGCGTGTGTGTGTAAGTGCACGCCATGAGGGTAAGCTGCTGAGCACTTCAAACCAAGGGCCTAATCAGCACCCCATAGCCCACCCACACAACCTCTCTGCTCATCTTACTTTCATTCCCTCGCCCCCTCCCACGGACTCTTCCTTTGCATTCCTTCGCTCTCTCCCTCCTTTCCTCCCCTCGTCCTGCTCCTCCCTCGAGATGGGCGGAGATGGTGGGGGGGGGGGGCTATTTGGGGGACTCTTGGGAATGTTGGGGACAGTGTTGGAGGTCAGCTGAGTCCTGCCACCGATGTTGGAGGGTGAGGGCGGGCCGGCTGATCCAGGATCTGCGTCCCCTGAGAGCAGGCGCTGACAAGGCCACAGGCAAATGCTATGACGCTGCTGAAATATTAAAGCTAATGGGATCGTGGCACTGAATGTCGGCACGAGTGTTGGTGCGCGCGAGTGCGTGTTGCTCATGAGCTGCAGCTACTTGGAGTGAAGTACAGTGAACAAAGTGGACTAGAGATGGATAATGCATCAGGCTCCAAACAATGAAGGTTTGAGGAGGAAAAGAACCTAAATCTGCCTCTAAGTGTGAAAAATGATAGAGGAGAGGAGAGAGGAAGGTATGAAGGGAAGGAGATTAGGAAGGGAAAGGGGAGAGGGGACAAGACTATTGGGAGAAGGAGGAGAGGACAGAAAGGAAGAAAGTTATGGAAGCAAGAGACAAAAGAAGTGAAGAAAGAAAGAAGGTGAGAAAGAAAGAGTGTAGAGGAAAAAAGAAAAGAAGACAGGAAAATACTAATAAAAGGAGGCATAGGAAGAGGGGAAAGGATGAGAGAGGAGAAAATAGAAAGAGAAGGAGAAAAGAGGAGGAGAGGAAAGGAGAGGAGTGAGAGAAGAAGGCAAGGATAAAAGATTGGAAGGGATTAGTAGACAAGGAGACAAGGAAACAGTTTTGAAACGAGGGAGAAGTGAGATGAGGCAATAGGATGTAAAGAAGGAAAGCAGAGGTAAGGTCACAGGTCAGCAAGACATGAAAAAAGAAGGGACAACTGAATAGTGGGAAAGGAAAAAACAGAAGGAAATCAGAGGAGATGCAGGTAAGGAGAGGGAAGGAGAGAAGGATATATAGGAGAGGAGACTGGGAGAGATTAGAAGGGAAAGGATACAAGAAAGGAAAGGGAGGAAGGAGAGGAAGAAGAAGAGGAAGGAACAAAGGAGGGGGGACTTAGATGGAAGAAAATAGATTAAATAAGGGGGACTAGAAGTAGGAGAGGAGAGGAGAGGGGAGGAGAGGAGAGGAGAGGAGAGGAGAGGAGAGGAGAGGAGAGGGAGAGGAGAGGAGAGGGAGAGGAGAGGAGAGGAGAGGAGAGGAGAGGAGAGGAGAGAAGACGAAATGTATGGCGAGGAGAGACCAGTCGAGGAGAAAGACATTTGGGAGAAGTGAATAGGAATTGAGTCAGAAGGAAAGGATATGGCAGGAAGATAGGAAGAAAGGGACCAAAGAGGATGGAAGGAGATTAAATGAAGAAAGGGGAGGAAAGGAGACAAGTAGAGAGTAGAAGGAAAGGATAGTAGATAGGAACTGAGGAAGGAGAAAGAAAGTATGTTTCAGAGGAGGGTATGGATATTTTGGAAGAGAGTAGAGAAAAGAAATGAGAGGACATATGAAGAAAGTAGAGAAGAGTTGGGGAGAAAAGAAGAAAGGATATGGGAAATGAGGAGAGGAGAGGAGAGGTGATAGGAAAGGATAATAAAGGGAAACAAGAGAAGTTAGGAAAACAGAGGAAAGTGGTACATAAGAATTAGAAACAATAAGAGACAGTTAAGATCCCTCAGCTGCTATAAGTACACACATACACAGACACACACACATACAGCGGCTTGAAGCTATCATACACATCGCCTGGAGCACAATACAGCTCGTTAGTGGGAACACGCTCTCCCTCTCTCAGCCCCTCCATCTCTCAAGCAGTTGTCAATGTTATTATTTCCAAATGAATACACACAAATGCAGCACATTGTCTGACAGAATATGCTATAAATACCCTCTGTGTGCCGTATGACAAACACACAGAGGAGGAGAGAAAGGGAGAAGGCCGCGCTGCACACACATACACTCCACTGTACTTTGTGCAGTACAGTGTGTTTGGGGGAGGGAGAACACAATTAACAATTAAAAATACAGCAGCAGGATGAGTGTGTGTTCATGTGAGACCTGAGAGGAGCGTGTTGAAATCAGTGTTGCAGCGTGCAGCTTGTGGGCATACACTTAAATAATGGATTTGAGCTCACTGTCTTTGTCACACATACACGCGCACACGTTCTCACACAGAAGGCGGATGCTGGATCCCGTCGCTGTAAGATATAGACGGAGCGAGGGGTTCTTTTTTTTTTCATCACAACCACTGTGATGTTAATTAAAATCAGACAGACGTTCGCGAAGAAATAAGTTGAGCTCATTTCCATTCTGTGTGAGAGAATGAGAGAAAGTAGGCCATGCTTAGGAGGCATGCCACCTTCGCTGTCCTACGGAGGAGAAATGAGTGACAAGCCGAAAGAGGAAAAAGAAAGCGAGGATAGAAGAGGAGGAGAAGGAGAGAAGAAGGAGACGTCCCCCTCTTTATGTTATCCTTCTGACAGGCCACACATACAGCAGACATTTCTGTGTGTCACGCTCTGGTCGTCACCTATCGAGCCTCTGAAGGGCAGAAGTGGGCCACACACTTGACTGAAGTCAAAACAGAAGTTCCAGAAACTGCAGTTCTTTGAGTGGCCACAATGGGCCGGTTCCAAAAATGAGTCACCACCCATTAGATCCCATATTAAAAAGACCAACTTCAGAGCAGATTTCAACACTTTTACAGCCATGTAGAAAAAAACTGTTTTGGTCTCTATAGCTAATTTTGCTATCCATTACAAATGGAACTTGGTATATACATCTACAAGTAACATTCAGTTATATCAACTCTTGTTGATATGGGTGTTGGTGCTGACTGGCTTGCAAACACTGCTAGCCGTCTGCTACTTATGCGTCACATCAGCCCCCTTATAGCATTAACATATGGTGGGAAACCCTCTCTAGCAGAATATGTCAAAAGAGTCTTTGTTATTCCTTCTTAACAGTATTTAACCTAGTCAAAATTGAGTTGGGGTTTGGGGTAAGCGTTGGCCATTTAGTAAAAAATCGTTCCATCTTAAAAAGATGTGTGAAGCCAGTTTTCAGTGGTACAGCAGCTCTAACTCATAGCGGCTGCTTGATTCTGATTGGCTACAGTGGTGTGTGTGTGTTCTCTTTTCAATTAGAAGATTGGTCTGCAAAAAGAACACGTAGATTTTGATATGCAGTGATTAGTAACATCAAAGAGGCCATATTAAAATGTAATTGTCACAACTGTTAAAACGTTTTTGCACCCCCCTAGCGTCCCCTGGGGGCCTCTGGGGGTCACAACCCCACTTTGAAAAGCCTTGTTTCAGACTATGCAGGAAGTCTGTGCACCAGTTTTATTCTGTGAGTGAAATTCTTGTTATATTATTGATATTTTAGCACTTAATGTGACCTGGCTTGTTAGCTTGTTTAGGGTCTGTCATACATTTGAACACACTTTTATTCCTTGGCTTTTGGCATGGGAGATGGCTTTCATCTTTTTTTAAATGTTTTTTATACTTGATTGTATCTCACTTTGGTCATCTTTTGTTCTTGTGCTTTATAAATACATTTGGATGGGATGTACAGTCATCAGCCATCAGTACATTGGTGTCAGGTATTTTACTGGCTTCATCCTGCAGAGAAGATTGAGCTGGGCTGAACTGTCTATATCTCCTCACATAAGGCCTGTTGACTCGTCTGATGGTTTAGACACTTCTTCTCAGTCCTGATGGAACTCTGGTTTGTAAAACTCTGGAAGAGCTGCACATTAAACTGCGTGAGGTGCCGTCGTCGTCCCTCAAGTTGGTCACATGAGCTCATTTGAATAATCTGCCTTTTATTTTACGGCACGCACACACATTACACTCTACAGCAAGCACAGATATACTGCACACGCAAACCTCAGATCAACCCTGAGGGAGACACACACATACACCTAATTTCTCAAAGCCCACCTCTACATGCCTGCTGAGATGCAAGGATTTAAGGGAATTTGCCTGACAAAAGGGAATCGTGCTGGATTTCATCATTCAAATATGTTATTCCTATGCCTCAGGACACTTTGCAGTGTATTAGTGAGCGTTAACTACTCATTTCCATTGCAAGAAACTAGATAGAAAAGTTTCCGTTCCCGTGCATCTGTGAATTCACACTGATGTAGGACATAAAGTGGAAAAGGTCACTATGGCAATATAGTAGAGGATTAGATAAAAGTGTATTTTCTGGTTCACAAGTGATTAATGATGTCAATTTCACTCAGATGAAAACATTACCTATTATTACTCCAAGTTAGTTTCTCCTGTGCTTCATCAAGGAAGTGGCTCCGGGAGGTATGCCTTCTTTTATTCTTCATAAAGTTTCAGGGTTTACCAGAGACCTCTTCATTTACAAGATAGTATTTATTTATACAAAATGCAAGTTAAAAATATCCCTTGACCTGTTTCAATCTGGAAATTGGTGTAATCTTCCCAGTTTAAATGCATTTTGAAGTTGTAAATTGGGTTGGAAAGTTACTGCCTTTATGTAGTTCTAATATATGTCTCTCTATGGCGCAGAACCATTCAGAGGAGAAATAGTTTGTACTCCCCTACATATATCTTGCATCTCCTTATTTACAAATGGATATTTTATAGGCCTACAAAGATATGAGCATTTTATAAATGTAATGGATTGTTATGATCAAACTATACAACACATTAAAGGTATAGTTGGTGATACAAAATATGCTTCTTTGTATTAGAGAAAGATGATAGTGCAGTGGACTCGAGTGTCCACTTGAGACTGACTCCAAAAGACCAGCAAGTCCCATACAAACCCCATATTAAAATGCCAGTTTTTACAGCAGAGATAAACATGTGTGAAACTGTTTGAGTTATTACATAAAGTGCGTGGATGATCTGACTGACTCATACTCTTTGTAGTTGTTTGACAGCAAGGCTCAAGGCCCACTCCCACCAGTTTCCCCTCTTTGCGTCTTACTAGGTTCACCAAAAGTTAGTTTGAGACAGTGTTTTCATTATGGGACTTGCAACTGATGAGCTTCAAAAGTTCACTTCAGAAACCAGTGGGTGACCTTACTGAGACAACACCCATGTTTCTATGAGCTACTCCCAGCAGCACATTAGTCTAAATTAGCTTAGCATTAAGTCTGCAAAGCAAGCAGTGTTTAAAAAGTAAGTCAATGTGGAAGTGCAAAAAACTGCAGCTCCTTGAGTGTCCACTTAAGGCTGACTGCAAAAGCCAAGAAGTCCCCCCATCCTCAGCCGGCTACATTAAAAAAAAAAAACGGTTTAGTTCTCTGTAACTCCTTTGTTTATCGGTAAAATCTGCACAGGCGGTTTCTTTGTGTTGTTTAGGCTACATCTTTGGAACATGCCAACTATATGGAGCTACATCAGTGTTTCAGCAACCAAAATATGTGTATTGCCTGCCCCAACTTCACTTCTTTACCTGTTTTAAAAAAAAGTAAGTTGGATTAAGCATTTCCAATAAGGCGCCACCATTGTTGGCCATCGTAACACATCTTCAAAAACCAAGGAGTGACGTTACTGAGATTACATCCATGTTTTATACAGTGTATGCCAGAGTCTAGGCTGGTTGATTTACAGATTGCATCGTCTGCTAAATCCATACAAAAACTGAAATGTAAAACAAACTCTTTACCTTCTACTATTGGTTGAATGCTGGACTCTCAGTCGATGAGAACAGGTCATAGCCATGCGTTACCCCAGAACTAAAGGCCCTGTAAAACAGCAAGGTTGATATGACCAATATAAGACATTACAAAATGTTTATAAGTGACCTTTAGATATGCATACAAATATTTACCTCTAGAGCCACGTCTGTGTCTTTATATGCTAAACGAAGCTAGCTCTCTTTATATTTATTGTAGCCTTAGAGCCATGAGAGGAGGATCAATCTCCTCATCTAACTCTCAGCAGGAAGAAAATAAGATTATTTCTCAAACTGTCAAACTGTCTCTTTATAATTACATCCATTATTTTTACGAAGTTACATTTTCAATGTAGTATTGCCATTGACTGAAGTAAGTTATACCTGAATACATCCTCCAACTTTGACTCTAAAAAGTAATTTTTAGTTTAGTTTAGTTTAGTTTTAGTTTGAGATCAATAAAGTAATTCTATTCTAAATGTGATCTTTTATTTATCACTCAAACAAAAGACTTTCTTCTCTATTAGGATCTCCATTAGCACCAGCAGGCACAATTTTATCTAAATTTACACTTTATTAATATACAAAAAAATATGTATACTTTAATAATACTTTATTATTATTTCATACGCAATGTTGACTAACAGAGTCCAGTTTGATTAAAGTTGATTAAATACTTGGAGATACTTTTTTAATCATTTTGGAACTGATCTTTTACTACTTTCTTGCCTTTATGCACTACTGAAGAATTCCCCCTCACCATGTCTCTGAACAGGTCTGTTCTCTGTATTATGTCTGTTTCACTTGTGGTTGTATGACATTTTATTTCAGTTGCACATCTTGTTTGATAAATATGTCGAACTTATAACAGTGTTTGTATTGTCAGGGTAACAACAAAGTAATGCTTGAAGGCTCTTTAGGCAAACGGCATCACATAAATAAATAATACAGTGTTAAAAGTTACATTTTTTAAAATGGGGTCAATAGGGGGTCAATATTCAGAATAAGACACTACTTAGACAGTTCAGAATAGCACAATAGGTTTTAAATGTTTGTTTACATCTCTAAACTTCAGGCCATGTTTGTTGAGAAAAGTACTTTTTTACCTTTAAGAAAATGAACACGTTTTGATATTAAGCCTATTCTTTCTTATGTCATAAGGCACCCCTTCTCAAAATTGAGAATCACCAGATAATGTCCAGAAAAGTTGTATGCATAACAATGACCTACAGGAAGATATTCACAAGATGTTAAAAATATTTCTTCATACTGATATCGATGTTTCCCTGATCAACATCACCATGCAGCCCTCTGTCCAATAGCTGAGGCTTCATCTGTCTCGTTAGAGACTAAAGTGAAGAGTTGTCTGGTTAGCCTGCTGCAGTCCGCGGGGGTTTACATCCACAATAAAACTCCCGCTGCTCGGACCCATTCTGCACCGTTTAGCGAGGAAAACTCTCTGATGGCTTTTGTCTAGTATGGACTAATGGTAAAATGGCTCAGCACGACGCGCCTTTGATGCTTTTGATGCGGCTCATTAACAGTTTAAATTTACACCTGCCTCACGCATTCCTGCGGGATCCCTGCTCACATGTGAACGCTGTTTGTTCTGTTTAACGAGCCCGAGGAGCAGCACCGCTCTCTGATGTCTTAATGAAGTCGCCTTCAAGTTATTTGAACATTTTTGCATCTGCATGGGATTCCTGGATGTCCATTCCTAACACTGTGCGTGCCTTAATAATGTAAATAGTGTATAGTAGCCGACATAGTGGCTCAGGTTGGCGGGGTACGTTTCTTATTTGGTGTTATGGTGCTGCAGCATCATTGTCTATTAAGAAATAACAAGAGTCTGTTTGTGTGGAGGGTAATTTGACATGATTGATACAGATATAGACTCGCTTATAGCTTCAATTGACGGTCATTTCAGTCCCTCTCTAAAGAATTCACCCTAAAGGGAAACCCTGACTGTGGTTCACCGCTGGGAGCTTTTATTCTTGGTTAATAAATGCAAACATTTGTTCCTGATGGCTCACTTAACCTCTTAATTTATGTATGACCACCAGAGCCCTATTCAGAGCAGAGCCATCGGTCAAACAGGCTGCACAGAGAAGCCCCGCATGGCCTCCCTCTCTCTCTTTCATCACCGCGTGTTTGACGCAGCAGCGAGCGCCGCCGCGCAGCCAGAGCTCGCGCTCCATCGCGTCTAATTGTCCCGTGTATTGACAAGTCGGTTCCGGTGTGTTAGTGATTTTCCACCGCTTCGTGACGGAGCTGGGCCTGGGTTTGGGACATCTGTGGGGGGTCAGGGGTGAGGGCAGCCCCGGAGCTGCGTCCATCTGCCCAACAAATACCCTCCACTTCAGACACAAGCGTGCTAAACACCTCTAATAGCCTGTATTACATTTGCATTATTAGCCCCTAATGAGCTCCAACTTGAATACACATTAAGCCCATTAGGTTATCAATGAAACACCGCCTATAATTAATGATTGCTACATAGAGAGATGGAAATAATGAACTGGGCCCAAAGCTGTGTGGCTTCTCTGTGCAATCAAACGATCTGAGTGTGAATCTGGGACACAGACATGAAACACAAACTTGAAGATGGTTTCCTAATCCTCTAATCTTTTTTAGGAGGACAACTCCGAGATGTGTCCTTAAACTCAGGCTGTGGATTTAAATATTCAGCCTCTGTGCCTGCTGGACTTAGTGCCACTCTTAAAAATATAGATATATGTGAGAAAGAAACACACTGCTACACTCTGTGTACTCTCACTTAATCCTTCCGATCATATTGTTACAGCTGCATGAACGCTGTGTGAACTGGATATAGTTGAAAGGGTGGGTTTAATTTAGCAAAAAATCATTAAAATTCAAGTTATTCAAGCTGTATTATTACCATTATTTAAATGATAAGAAATGTCTTATTAAAAAGGACTTCTCTGCATACACTGGGTTCTATATTCAAAATTAAATACAGAATATGAGGGCTGTATTTGTTAGTTTGTCTCAAACTTGACAACATGTAATGTGTTCTGCTTCACCATGGACCTTTGAAAGAGGCCTGACCTTTAGAACTGAAAGACACCACACATTATCAGAGGTGACAGCATACGGCGGCCTGTATTTGACAAAAAGGTAACACATTATCATGATTAAAGTAAAACAACAGTGTGGCAGGTTGTACAGTGTAAACAGGCTGTACAAACAATACTGACATAACCTATAGTCTCATTACTTGTATGATGATTGCACCAGCCATTCACCGCTCTCGTGATATAACCGTCACCATCGCCGCTCACTTGGGGTGATTTTCATTGGATATTACCTCCCACACTATAGACTGTATAGGTCCAAACATGGACGTATAGCCTTATAGGGATATTACTCACTGGTTTCTGAAGCAGACTTTTTAAGCCCACTGATGGCAGACGCCATATTGGAAATGTTTTCTTGAAAAAAAGAAAGCTGGAACCGAGGCGGGTCTTAAGACCTCCTGGCAAACAGCTACAATGCGTCTGCCCATCAGGCAGGTCAACCACACCCCTTGTTAAGAAAAACTCTTCTCCTTCATAGAATCAAAAGGGATGAGTTATAAAAAAATACCCTGCACAGTTTGTAATAATGAAGAGTTGTAGGCCTATCTGTTGATTTGAAAATGGCATGTAAATTAGTTATTTGAACCAGATCTCAATTTCTACTTTAAAAATAGGCCTTTGTGAATGAGTGTGTTTGTGACCTCCTGGGGTCACCCCAGAGGTCACTCGAGGAACTGCAGTTTTTTTGCTTGATTTAACCGCAGATGTTGCTGCTTGGTGTGAACACATCTGTTCACCCAACTTAATGTGTAACATTTTCTAGGGGGCTGGCAGGGAAAAAACGGTCAGAGACAAGGTGAAAAGAAATTGTCTGCTTGCGTTCAGACATGCAGCTCACACAGATACCTTTTTAGGAGTTTGAGTATGTGTGATAAACACCACAAGCTTTTGTCTTTTAAACGTCCATCAGAGTAACATTAGCATTCAGGTGGAGTAGTTTATCTGGTAAGTAGGTTTATCTCAAAGCAGATTTTTTACATGATGATAAATTGAAGGTGCTCTGGTCCCAAACTACTCAAAGAGTTTATCTTTATCTTTTGACAGATCACTTTTAAAACCACTTGTCTGTTAGTGAGTTGTCTGAAGTCCTCTGACAAAGTTGTCAGTCATTGCTTTCAAACCCTGAAGCTCCAGCGGAAGAGTTGTGCTTCCTTTGTGCGACGGCGGGAGATATAACACCTGTAGTACTCCTCTCTTTTTTGTTCGATATCAATCTGTGTCGGTGTTGTGATGTTACAAATGGATTAAATCATTTAAGGACAAGCTGTGGAACTTCAAATCCTGCAGGATTTTCATATGTAGTCCATTTTGTTCTCTCTCCCTCTCACAAAGTCTGCTCAGCTGTGGTGAAATCCAGGTTTTTGAACGACCCCCGACAACCCCACCCACCGAACACAAACAAAAGGGCTCTAGCTCTGGCGGAACGAACCGAGTTTGGCCCACTCATTGGGTTTGTTAGCCCCACAGAGACCCTGAATATAGAACAGCTATTCTATCTAATGAGGCAGAACTTCATGGCTGCCTCTATAAAACTTTGTCAGCCTTCTGTTCTCTGGCAACAAAGCCTGAATTTTTTTAAGTTTCACCCATTTTTTTCCCCAGTGACACACAAACTGTTAAGATGAATCGAGCGCGGGTTTTTTCCTCTCGGTGACGCTAGACAAGTGTTGCAAACAAAGATGACTATGTGGAGAAATAGGGCGCTTAGACGGGAGGAGCGATCAAGAATAACGCCTCCGCAGGGAGCACTTTGATGACACAGGGTTGTAGTTTTATGAAATAGCCTACATTTGGCTTTGTGTCGAGGGTCTGTGAGGAATTGTGACTGAGGATGTTTTCTTCCACTTTGTATATTCTCGTGTATGAACGTATTTCCAGACCCAATACTAATTTGACTATTCCTCATTTATTGTAAGCAAAGATAATTGGGTTATGCCTGCTGTGTGTGTTAGTGTGCCTGCAAGGGTCTCTGTGTTTACTTTGCTTTTTTCCTCTTTGATGGCCATGGAGACACAAGCTGAAGCATGCTAACAGCTTTTTATAACTTTCGACCTTCATTTTTTTTAGTCCTGCAGCCTTGCTTCTTTTTTAGTAAAGTGTTTCATAAAACAAGTATGAAGACAAAAAGGTTCTCTGGGTGAAGCGCAGATGTGGGATCAAAGATTGAACTTCACATTTTGGGGTTGCATGAATATCATTTTGGTAGTGAAAGAGGTTACAGATGTAAACAAAAAATGAGACCCTCCTCAGGGTTAGCACTGCATAATGACATGTCAAAATAACATAATAGTGTTAGTATGCACAACTTATTCGCTCCTGTATCTCAATATAAAACCGTATATCTTTAGGAGGAGCTCCATTTACATCAAAGCCTGTTCTCATGTCTTGGGGAGTTCTACTGCATATGTGAAAACTGTTGGATGAAGCCTTTTGTGGCTCCAGAGGGAGTTTTGTGAAATCTTGCAAATAGATGGAATCAACTGACGCTGCCTCCAGTTACATTGAGTCAGCATTGGTTGGGATTGAAGGCTACAAGTTTTATAATTTACAAAAAGGCGGATGTGTGGACATGGAAAAAGAGTGTGCGCATCATAGACAGCATATAAAAAGTGCATGTAGCCAACAGGAAGTCAACCAACGATTTGTAGAGTGCTGTTTTGAAACCTTGTCATTAGCATTTTGATATTTATGTAGGCAGAAGTGACCACATTAGACTGGAGCTGGAGAGACAGAAGGGTTCAGCAAACTGTTAAAGTAATACAGTCACCATGGCTAATTCATCAGATAATTAATAAAACAGTTTAAGTCAATGCTTCAAACAAAATTGGATTCAATTTGTTATGGAAACAAAGAGGAGATGTTAATACAGAGAGGGCTGCTGGTAGGAACGAGGCTGGTTTGGAAACATATAGGAGTAAATCATCTGCATAGAGATAGACCTAATGCTCGATTCCCTCCCTACATATCCTCTGTATTCTCTCGTCTGTACAGATTGATATTGCAAGTGGCTCTGTAACAACAGGGAAGAGGAGTGGGCTCAAAGGGAAACCCTATTGTTTCCCCCTGTAGATTGAAGTATTTTGAGTGATGGCTATTTGTCAAAATGGACGCTGGGGGAGATGTATACAGTAATTTGATACAGGAGGAGAAACAGGGCAACAAAAACAGCCAGCAGGTATCAAAACAGTGGAAGGCGATTTTTTACAAATCAAGTTTGGTCGGGCATGAGCACGAAGGAATATTCTGCAACATGTCATCCAGGACTTTGGCAAAGACTTGTCTATTTCTTTCATGGAATGTCGCAAACCTTTTGCTTGCGTGCACAACTTTGGTTTGGTGCGGGGGGCATATGAATGAAACAAAATGGGTTAAAGGAGCAATATGTAACTGACACCTAGCATTTAAAATTGGTACTGCAGTGCAAATTTAATACATTGGAGAGAGCTGTCCACCCTCGCCCCTTCCTCCCTACAGTCGATGCAGGTTGCAATGTAGCAGTAACTGAAGCTTTACTGTTGTTTTATTGCAAGCTGTAAACCTTTGTTATTATGCTCCAAAGTTTGGCATGTTATCATTAAGATAAATGGGGATTGACTATCTTTTGGAGCCAGCTTCAAGTGGCAATTTGAGGAACTGCACTTTTACAATGGGCTTTATTTTTCAGTCCTGGAGGTTTCTGCTTGGTCGGTACTATTGGCTAAAACAGTCCAATCTACAATAGAACTGTCTGCTGTTTATTTGCATTGTGGGTAATAAAGTTGGCAGCTTGTATATGTTGGAACGCTCCTTTGTTAGCTTGGTTTTGCTAAACCTTGCATTACTCTTTTAAAAGGGTTTAAGTTCTAAGAATAAGTTGGTATTTCTAAATGGAAATAACATGAATTTTAATATTTAATAATTCAATGGCAGTTTGTTGCATAAAAACATGTTGTAACTGAATCATGAAAGTTCACTTTATTTCTACTTCTAGTGCACACGATGTACACAAAACAAATCCCTGACGCAGCCACAGAACGGCTGCCCTCCTTATAAGTAAAAGTTGTTCCCTTAATATATCTTTTTCTATAATTATACAAGTGTATCCTAAAAGAGGACTGAAATAAAATACAAACTTGAGGCTAAAATAAACCAGAAGCAGTATCTGCTTTCCTGAACCCCTGACTTTTCTACAGTTTTGAATTTCAAAAACATTTAGTCTTCCAAATATTGAATGCAGCATTCAAAGAGCCTGTTGTGGCTGCCTACATTTTGATTTAAACCTCATAACTTGGTGTCACCCATCAGGTGTAATCTATTTGCATACCACAATCCCCACATAAAGTGCTTTTCAAAGTGTGATGACAACAAACAGCATATGAGGTGTGAGGACTGTGACACAGCAGATCAGAGAGAAAACCAAATCTGTGCTCTCTCACTCAGGTATGACTCCCCGTAAGCTGTCATGCTGAAGGTCTCGAGTGGTTTACTTTGGTAGCTTCTCATCCTGAGCGGAGCGTGACTGATCCGGCAGATGTGAAGGATAATTTTGTCCTTTAGCAGATAGCCTACTTTGGTGAGAACATTGTCTTTGCAGCTCTGCCTCATTAGCCCTCTCATGGCCTGCATGAACAATCAGGGCCGGCCTGCTGAAATATTGATTAGCTCTATAGTGCGAGCAGAGATCCTTCAGCTTTTTTTTTGTTTTTTTGGTCCGAGGCATTTTGGTGCATATAGACAATTTGTTGAATATTGTTATTTGTCTTCTGCGGTTGTTTTTCTCCCAGGGGAAAACAATGCCTTCCCTTCAAAGTGTTGCAGAGAGGACACAGTGAGTGCATAAAGCATGTGTGTTGTTTGTGTATGTATGCATGGGTGTGCATGGTGTCCCCTCATATTTTGCGTTGTTTTATATGGAGCATGTGCTGTAACGTTCAAAGGGAATGATATAGTGTTATTTATGGAGGGTGACTCCATAAACAGGGGAGCTTTAATGCTCTGTGAGAGAGGAGCTGCACCGCCGAGTTTAGTGCCAGCTGGACCGGTGTTACCTGTGCAATCCTCTTTACTCACATTAATACAGCCCTGTGCCGTGCTCTAAATAGAGCCGCAGCACGGAAATGTGAAGAAATAGAAAGAGAAATAAGGAAAAAAAAGTCAGATGGAAGAGGAGTGGGAGAGGAGATAAGAGAGAGGAATTACAAAGTAAGTGAGAGTGGGAGTTCTGTTGCCTATCAAATAGAAAAAGAAACGTTTCCACCTTGGCTGCTAATGCACTCAGTGATTGTCTTGTGTGACTCACACAGTCTATAAAGTAGGTTAGTGGGTTACTGCTTAAAGTTAAAGAGCTAATAAGCCTCCCAATGTTTTTACTCATCATGGGAACCAAGTCTGTCGAAGTTTGTCTATGATAATGAACAGTCGCATAAAAGTAAAACGCTTTATGCACACACAGCAGAAGAAAAGACGACTACTTTGTTTGTTTGTTTGACTCCAGATGAAAATCTTTGAACTCATCACGAGCATTTATTGTCTCTGATCAGGATAAAGAAGACCGAGTAATGACATTTTTTTTGTATTGTGTATTGTAAGTGTGCTAGCCTAGATCAGTGAAAATATACAGTAAGGAGGGAAAATAAAACTCACACGCTGCTAAATTCTAAGCAAATGAGGATATGTTGACACCAATGGTTAATGTCCCTGACAGGTGATACTTTGGCACTGGACTACTTTAAAGTACAGATCTTTAACCAGATTGACATGGTTTGTGGGATGTTGCAGCACATGCAGTTTTCAACTCTTTGAGTGTCTTAGTGAAGCCGTTTCTCTTCTTCTTCACCCAGGAGGCCATGTGTCCCCTGTGAGAATAAAAAGGAACAACAGAATCATGACTGATGCATCATTAAAGCCCAGAATGTGAACATTTTTAAACCTAACAGAGAAGTTTGGATGTCTTGACCTAACCAGACTGTGTTACAAAATGAAACAAACAGATGTGGGATGACGTGCACCAAATGGTCACAGCAGGAAATGGAAACCAGCGTTCAGAGTGTGGGGGGGCTGTAGTCACTGAACATAGAGTATCCCCCTCTAACCCAAATGAGCTAAACCAGCACCGCTTTAAGTCAAATGATTGACAGCGGTGCTTTTGAAAAAGTCCAGGAGCAACTGAATCTATGAGGACTTGTCTTCGGGGCACCATGAATATCTGAACCAAACAACCGCCTCAGTGGTTACATACAGAGAACTTCTAATTATGACAAAAGTGGAAGAGGTCCCTCACATTAACCAAGGTTCAAGAGAGTTCATTAGCAAAATATACACTTTACAGATTGATTGATTGATTGATTGATTGATTGATTGATTGATTGATTGATTGATAGAGAGGTGGGAATATGATTAGGTGTAGAAATGGTCTGATCAATGGAAGAATGTCCATCTTTATAAAGCCAGATTCAAACTTATCAATGACCGTTTTCTTCAAGACCACCTTAACCCCTCAGATATAACTCTGTGCTCCAATTGTGGAGGGCTCCACTGTACATGGAAATGTACACATATTACAACTTTTAGCTATGATCTACATGAAACAATGTCTAAAGCTGTGGACACATGGTATATGGAAATGGACTCGAGCTTGTGTAGCTCTTTTCTAGTCTGACTACTCGAAGCACTTTTACACAGCAGGTCACAATTACCCATTCACACACTGATGGCAGAGGTTGCTGGAAAGTATAAAGAGTATTTACTTATCCATTTCATACACACTTAAACGCCACAAACCGGAAGTGGGAGCAACTTTGGGTAAAGTGTCATGGGATCGCAGGAGCTGGGGCTCGAAACCACATCATTCCTACTAGAGTCACAGTTTAGTCTCTTGGGAAACAAAGAAACATTCTGTTAAATGTATTGACACAGCTCTGACTGAGTCCAGTTAATTTATTGCGCCTGGAAGACAGATTCCCCGCTTTATACGTATATCAAGGTGGACATCAGAGAAGAGAAAAGAACTGTATGCTATTAGTGAAGAGAGGATTTGACAACCTTTATTGAGAACGAAACATTACCTTTAGAAACTATGGACTTACTGTAACTTATAAAGTGACTCAAGTTAATATCAACGAGCAGGTATCATGGGTGAGATGTCTGGATGTGCATTTTTCCTTTTTTTCTGTCTTACCTTCTTGTCAGTTGTATAAGTATTGCATTAGGAGACTTTCAGAGGGCATAGCTTGTATTGTTTCTTCATAATGAAAAACCTAATAAAGTATTCCAACATGTAGATCTCATATTAGAGTAAATGTCAAAGGATGCAAAGGGCTTCATCCTCTCAGGAACATTAATGTCTTAAAATTCACAGCAATCCATCTAGTACCTAATTATTGAGATATTTCAGTCTAGACAGAAGTTTGCCTGGCTGTCTGACATTAAAGCCTCGCTCTATGAACTGTGTGAACAGAACTTTCTCAGAGCTGCTTTTTTTTTTTTTTTTTTTTTTTTTTTTTTTTTTAAGTGACTGTCTCACGTGTCAGCTATAAATAACTGAGTGTGATAGGGCGGATCTGTCTCTGGAGCTGCTGTTACAAAGTTAAAAAAAATAGTTTTTCTTTAAGACTCTTACATAAACATGGATATAACGCTCACGGTTTAGCTGTTTATCCATCCTTAATGCAGTGATTCAGTGTGTGTCTGTTACTGCTGTGTTGGCAGGACAACACATTTCTCATCACAGTCAAGATGTGATTGAACCATTTTGCCCTGTAAAAGTCTGCCCTATAGATTTCCAATAAGTCTCAGATAAAGCCACATTGATTGATGAATTAACACAGGCACTTATTGCTGCATCCACCTGACTTTGGCTCCATCAGCTCAACTTGCAGGGGACTTTTTTTCTTAAATGCACGTGGACAGAGAGAAGAAAGGGAGACATAACTTCACATGACTGATTCGCAGACGACCCTCCCCCCCTCTCTCTCTATGCTTCTATTAACTCATCCTCCACCCATCTGTTCATCCACAGCACGGCACAATCTGGCGCGCTGCGACCATCAGGTGTGCGCACACGCCGCCCCCGAGCGTCATAACCTCACGCGCTAACTTTAAGTTCCTTTACAAAATAAGACACAAGCTTCTTATTCTTCCCTCCCCCCCCTTTTCTCCCACTGCTAGACTGAGTCAGGGCCGGGTAACCCCCCCCTATATATGTTCCCTTTCATTCCTGCCTGATGTGTGAATCTTTATGTGCGCTCCTCCTGACCTCTCCTGAATCCAGAGTGCCAGTGAAGGAAACAGCTCCAAACAAAAGCGGTTCTGATTCAAAAGCAGTGAAAGGAGGAATGAAAAGGGGAGGTGGGAGGAGTTATTTTGGAGGGAATCGAGCCTGCGAGCTTTTAAATCATCATTGGAAAGTCATTAGAAAGCTGGCTGGACCGGGCGGAGACGGCCGCACAGATTGCTTGCTCACGAGCACAATACCGGTAATGAAGTGGAAGCACGGAGGGAGTGTCCCGGCACAGATTTCTTTGCATTGGTTACTCCTCTGGCCCTAAAGTTTCCCCACAGTCTGTGTCTGCGGTGTAAAAAGCTGCATTCATGAGATGTTAAGCGCTTTGTTTGTCGGGAGGAATTTATTCAAAGTGTTGCAGCTCTCAGCGACAGATGGGTGGAGGGTGATGGATCGGGGCAGAAGTTAACTAAAAGAAACAAAGGTGGAGGGGAGAAAATAAATGTTTAATGTAACTGGACGTTATCAATCTGGTGGCGTTCTGGTGCCAGTCCAAGCCTGCTGCTGCATTCAGATGTGTCTCACTGCAGCACTGTGTGATGCAACTTTACATATTGACTGTTGGTCTCCTGCTGCTGCTGACATCTTCATACAGAATAGACTGTTTAATAGAGCATTGTCGATGACAAGTCCTTAAATTGAGCATATAGACTCTACAGTATGGGACAGTCACATCACTTTAGTGGAACACAATGAACATAATACAATTTGAAATCGTAATAGGGACTGTAGGAAAATGATTAGGCGGGGGTTACTGGATATCCTGACTTTCTTGGAGAGCACATTAGAGACTCTAATTGATCTAGTGTCAAAAATCCCAATTATAATTGTTAAATGAGGGTAACCTGTTTTGTGTTTGTGGACGGTTTAACACCTTATTGGTACAACTGTTGCACAAGTCATTGTGTTATGTTGTGAGAGTACATTGCATGTACTGATTTTTTTTATTTTCCAATGATCCGTCAACTCTGTTCCTTCATTTAACTTTTAAAGCCATATGCAATAATGTGGTGGAAAAACAGCAACAGAAAAAAAAAGAAGAAAATTTGACCTTACCAGAGCGAAGGTCCTCAATTAATTCACGTGTTGTTCTGTGTGAACAACAATCCAAAGACCCAAAATATACATACAAGACAAAGAAAGGTTTACATTTTGAACACAGAAAAACTTCCTTACTATAAATGTATCATCAAAGTTTTGGATCCACCATCTGATAAATGGGTTCAGGTCTGGAAAGAGGTAAAAAAAAGGAAAGTACAAATATGTTACAATTACAATTGACTTTGTTACAATAACAAATATTAAGGACAGTTCACTCTATATGCCTCAATAACTTTCATATTCCCGTAGAGTTAGTGACAGAAAGATCTATAGTATCTTATATCTATAGTATAAAGACAAATAGTCTGTAGCAAACAATTCAAGTGGGTGCTTCATTGTAAAATGTTGTGACCTTGACGTAGATAACCTCTTACAAAAGCACAGCGCCTAATTAACCTGAATACCACTTCATCATGTTTTTCATTTCCTATAAGAGAGCAGGACTAATACAAGTAGAATAGATGTTGAATATGGCTGTATAACTTTGACATGTAGTCAGGGTTTGAAGAAAATGACTCATTGCCCACTAACAGAGGTTGTTATTACTCTGAGGCTGTACACACTTTTCTTTTATTCGTGGATTAAAAATAAAGTGTAGTAAAATAGATATTCCTCTATATAGTTGCCATAACAGCACCATCCTGGTGTGTTGTTTTGTAGAACCAACAGGAGTTATATTTAACCTCAAAGAAAAATAACGAAAAGCATCAGAGTCTAAAAACTAAAGCTAGGAGTGTTGTAGTACTCAAAGTCGGTGTTGGTCTCAAGACTTTTTTTTGAAGGTCAGGGTCTCTTCTCAGAATCATAAGAATTTTTTTCTCGGTCTTGTCTTGGTGTCAGACTGGGCAGACTCTGGATTTTGTATCCCCCCAGTTATGGCCGCAACCTTCCTGTTGTTACGGTCTAAGTAAGTAAGTAAGTCAATTTTATTTATAGCACTTTTCACAGACATTAGCCACAAAGTGCTTTGCAAAGACATAAAATACAATAAACAGTAGTAAAAATGGTGTAGTTAGAATTACCGGAATAATAAGAGCACATAAACAAAAATTAAAAGTTAAAATAAATAAAAACAAAAAAACAGTTCCCAAAATAGAATGAACAGTACGTTCACAGCGCATCAATTGATTCTGAAAGTTATCCAAATGCCTGCCTAAAGTGTCTTAAGTTGACTTTTGAAATTACAAACAGATTCAGCCGAGCGCAAAGACACAGGCAGAGCATTCCAAAGTCTGGGAGCTACTGACTGGAAAGCTCGATCTCCACGGGTCTTGAGGTGAGTATGGGGAACAGAGAGCAGTTGTTTTGAGTTTGACCTGAGGGGCCGAGTCGACTGGTAAGGGTGAATTATTTCCACTATATAATCAGGAGCCTGGCCGTGTACGGATCTGTAAGTTAGAGGGAGGATCTTGAACTGGATTCTGAATGTAACCGGGAGCCAATGGAGGGAGCGAAGTACTGGAGTGATGTGAGACCATTTGTTTGACCTTGTTAAAACTCTGGTGGCGGCGTTCTGAACTGATTGCAAGCGATTAAGGGTGGACGTACTGAGAGAGGTGAAGAGCGAGTTGCAATAATCAGTAAGTGACACGCCTGCACACAAGTTGATATTTATGGTCGTAGTCTTGCCTCGCCCTGCCTTGCTCTTGGTCCTGTCTCGGTCTCCATCCCTAAATGTCTTGGTCCTGTCTCGGTCTCCATCCCTAAATGTCTTGGTCCTGTCTCGGTCTCCATCCCTAAATGTCTTGGTCTTGTCTCGGTCTCCATCCCTAAATGTCTTGGTCCTGTCTCGGTCTCCATCCCTAAATGTCTTGGTCTTGTCTCGGTCTCAGAGCACTCTGGTCTCGGGTATGTCTTGGTCTTGACTACAACACTAAAAGCTAGCTTGAACCAGCAAAAGCTTCCTTCATATTTAACAATTGTCAAAATGATGGATCAACCAACAGATAATTGGTTTAATGTGAGGAAAATATACTGTAGGTAACCCCGGGGGAAATGATTGCTGCTTTAAAGGTAAAACAGCTGTGCTCTATACTCCCTTGATAACTTTCATACAGTCCCTCGGAGAAAATGATAGAAACGAAATCTAAATAAGGTTTAGCATAAAATAAACTATTGTCTGTGAAGAAAGCACTTCACTGTAAAATGTTGTACAACCACTATGTTACCAAAGAAACACATCTAATTAACCTGAACACCACTTCATCATGTTTTTCATTTTGCTGTAAGAGATAAATGATAATACAAGCTATATAGAGGCTTGCAATGGATGTCAGTGGTGTAGTGCAGGGTATACCTAGGTTTATGGAGTTGGCTTGTTTTTCAGCCTCCATACCCACATCTAAATGCCCTCTGATTCACACCATCAATTGATTGACAATATTCAGTAGTATGCTGATTTTTTTTCCTCGTATTGGATAGTAAACATTGACTAAATAAGCAAGTCTTGCATGTCAGTGTTAATAACATAGACTGTTTATCCTCTGCTGGATGAGCCACTTCTTCAGGCACCACTACACCGATGTGTATAACTGTAACATGTTGTGGAGGGTTCAAAGGAAATGTTGCATGTAACAATTACTGACACAACCTTTGGTTAATGGGTTGTTGTTTTTTTGTGTATTTTGTGGACTAACACAAGGAAAGAGCAGAAACTCCTCATTGAAACTTGAACAGTATTGTCTTTAGATGCTGGTAGTTGTTTAGTCCGACCAACAGTCCAACACTTAAAGATATATCTAACTAGAAAACTAGATGAAGTATCAGTCTACAAGCTTGAACCACTAAAACTTTTCTCAAAATATGAACCTAATGTCAAAATGAGGGTTCATTTTTATACAGTCCCTAAGCGAAAACAACAGAAGCACTTTGTAGCGGAAACTATTTTCTGTAGCGAACAGTTGAAGAAGACACTTCACTGTGAAATATTGTGACCCTGTAAGAGCTGTCTAACATCACATAACCTCTATTTTACCGAAGAAAAGCGCCTAATTAACCTGAACAACACTTCATCATGTTTTCCATTTTGCTATAAGAGATCTAGGATAATGCAGGCTGGATGAACGCTACAGACCCTGTGTGAGTGAAGTGCGATCTTTCTCTTTTAGGCCTCTAAACAGAGGCCGTGACTCTAGTCTCTCGAGTGTTGCACTCCGGAGCTGATGGACGCATTCAGTCCTAATCATCTTCATCAATAGTGTCGAGGAGAAGGCCACTAAAGAGACCAGACTAGCCCTGGAGTGCGCTGCTCCGGTGGAGAGGCGATAATTGGATAATTAGTGCTGGGAACCAATTAGGGCTCTGTGCTTGTGATGGCACGCGAGTTAAGCAAAGGTTGGCTGAGAGGAGGGAGGGGGGGGGGGGGGTGCTGATCGATTATTTTAGACCCCTCTTCCTCACACAAACACACTATACATCCCTCCTTTCTCACCCGCCTGCTCTCTCTCCTTCCAGCGCTTATCTGGCGGACAAAAGAGACCAAATCGCCTATTTCCATCTGAAAGAGATAAGCCCCAACAAGAGGCAGGGATCGGCCGAGCGGCTTCAGACCCCAAATAACCGACGATCACTAGAGCAAATGGGCGCACAATGGAGAAAAAGAGAAAAGAAAGAAGAGGAGGTGGGGGGGGTCCTCTAAAAGATATATTTATATATGTTAAAGAAAATGCTAATATGCCTCGTGAAGAATAGAGGGGATTTTGGAGACTCTCTCTAATTCTGCTTTTGTTGAACTCGCGTGCAGACGGGCGAGAGTGACACAGTGATCACGTGAGAGTATTATATTTCTTTTTTAGGTCTGTGTGTGTCCTTCACATGACAGATTTGGCATTAGGGGGGATGGTGAGGATGCAAAAGCCCGTCAAACATCGTATAAGAAAGTGTCCCTTGTCTTGTCTAATGCGCGCGCACGTGCACATGCAGAGTTTTTAATCCGCGAGGCGAGACTGAACATATAGTGTAATGTGCCTTTGATTGCCCTGTGATTGTGTGTGTGTGTGTGTGTGTGTGTGTGTGTGCGTGTGAGTGAGTGAGTGAGAGAATGCTGACAGTGTGAATAGCGTCAGACTGATGTGAACATAAAGAAATGACAACAGGGAGATTCTCACAGCAGAGTGCCGGATTATTATCACTGAGGATTAATAAACCTCTGAGAGTTCAGTTTGGGCAGAATAAACCTCCTCACAACGACACAGAAGGAAAGAAAGAAAGAGATGTTAGGTCAGACTTAAGTTAGTTGCTTATCTTTACATTATCCTAAGATCTTCCACAATTTCCCAGTTTGGGATCAATAAAGTAATTCTATTCTACCTATAGAGCAACTTTGCACCATGTAAACTAAAAAGTAGCTGATGTCTTTGATAGCAGTTATAACCATCATAACAACAGACTTGTAGTAGAGGCTACCTTTTGTGTCTGTACTTTACTATGATTCATAATAGAATAGAATAGAATTACTTTATTGATCCCAAACTGGGAAATTGTGGCCTTACAGCAGCAGGTTGTCCAAACACACAATATTAGCAAATTTAAACACAATATAATATTAGATATAAAGTAAATAAGCACTAAAAATATCATTAATTTAGCATTACTAGCCTTAATATGAAAGATTAAATGTAAATGTGCAAAAACAGTTACAGTTAAAGTTAAGTTAAAGTGCATGAGTGTAGACATATTATCAGCAGAAATACAATATAACGGCGAATAGACAGACAGATGAAGTGAACTTGAGTGCAGGGATAATTTGTAAATTTAACATGTGCAGAACAGATTACAGTAAAGGAGAGACAGATATTATCATGATGACAGTTCTCTGCTCACATGAGGTGAGCTGTTGTACAGAGAAATTCAATGATATAGTTTTGATTTGTTCACATGAGCTTAATGGTTGGTATTCAATCACTTCTGTCCATGTTGATCTGCAACCATTCTCAATGACATTGGGCGTCTTTGTTGCGGATGATCTGGATGACATTTCTGCTATTAAAAAGTAAGTAAGGGACTGTGTGAAAACTACTGTTCTGTGAGGGCGATGATTATTTTGTAAGAAAAAAGAAAAAAAGGAAAAAGATTCCTCCAGAGCTCTCAGTATTAACCATGTAGGCCTGTTTGTAGTTTTACACTGATAAGTCTGAAAGCCTATTGCGCAGAATTCCAATACTTCCTGAATTTTTTGGGGGTGAACTGCAGGTGTGAACACATTTTTCACTTCAACTCTACCAGGATTTTTTTGCAGCCAGCTGGCTAGTATGTGTTTCCATGTGAATACCGGGAGAGGGGACATGTGAATACAGCAGGAAATATTGACATTTATATCCTGCAACTTTGACCATTAACTTCATCACGTGCAGGTAATGAATATTTTCTTTATGTTTTCTGTTTGCCAGTTTTTTCTTTGCCATTCTTTTGTTAATATGAATAACCTAATTAGTTTCAACTAATGTACTTTTTTATATAGGATTAGAGAGAAGCAGTCATTTTATTCCACATGTACTTTTTATTCCAGTGTTGTACTTGATGAATCTCACAATGAAGTCTTGTTATAGTTTCGGACAGGCCTAACTGTGTCTAACTCTGCAAGCTGCTTGACTACATGATGTCCATTCAGGTGTCTCCTGTCTGACTTTCTGTGGCAGATGGGTTCTTTATAGAACATGCCAACTGATATTAGCTTCTACTGCAAGGCAAGTGTTGCCCCTGAACAAGTGAGAGGGGGGAGGGAGGGAAAGAGAGAGGGAGTCCAATGGGAAGAATGAGAAAATCTCTTAAAGAGCCGTGACGGGGCCCCGGCCGCTCTCTAAATGTATTTTAATAGGAGGGACCCTGATGTCGGGGCCAATTCATCTCCCATCTCCCTGTAATGAAAGGAGTCGTGGCTGGGACCGGGGCAGGTCTGGGGGAGGAGGGGGATTGAAGGATGTTACAAAGGCTACATGTGGCTCTGCCTCATTATGCTGCAGTTAGACTGAGGCCTGCATGGAGGCAGCGGGGGTGAGGGTCCCCACAGACCGGCTCAGGGGCCACAATGCCGGTATGGACGTCTGCAAAAGGGAGACCCTGCCATGCCATTATCCCTCCGCTGCTAACGAGGGCTTCATACGCCTTTGATATAATCTCACCATTGAAATCCTGATAAATCCCCCTGCGTTTACAGCCAAATCCCATTTGTAACGGCTACGTGCTGGACTATGTGTGTGTGTGTGTGTGTCGTTTTCACCTGCGCCCCTCTGTTCTGGCAGACGAGGCCAAGGAAAGTCTTGTGTTAAACCGGGCCGTTACAACGGCTTTAATTAAAAATCCCCTCTATCTCTCTCTTGTGCACAAGACATCTCGTGAGCCGATCTGAGCTGAGACTGAATTAGAATAAAATCAATGTTTAAGTGGATATAGTCTTTCTATCCAGATATGATCTGATAGGCAAACAATTACTGGATTACATCACACTGGGGGGATGAATAATAGAAGACAGAGCAAATTTATGGAATTTATTAATGAGAATAAAATGATGATATTACCACCAGTTACACCACATTCCTGCCATTATTCTGGGTGTTACGCTGCCTCAGCACTCTGTGAGCTCCATCATCAGTCCATTATATGAAATCTTATCTGTGTGTGAGAGTGGATCAGGGCACAAATCACGTCAGATCCGTGCGTGCATTAAGTTATTTCTCGATCAGAGGTTGGGAGGTCACCGGGACAGCTCAGCCTCACCCTGACTGCTTTTACTCCAGAGCAGGACAAGCGCGTGGGGAATCAACCGAAAAGTGTGTAAGCATAAATCTCTTTACACTCAGAGTACTCCTATGGCATCCTGAACAGATATTTCTATTCAAATGCTTTGTCCTCTAGCTCAGGGACACTGCGCATCTCAGTGCTCCCCCATGCGCCGGTGCGCAGACTCATTTAACCGCCCGAGGAACATAAACAAGCAACGGAAACTATAGTATTAAATCAAGCCGCGCGTTTAGCCCATATATTTGGTGCCAAGTTTCTGCGCACAGTCCAGGAATCTCTAAACAGGGTTTAGAGGTCTTTCTGAAGCCCCCCTTTCCCCCTCTGAAGCCCGGATTGGTCACAGTGCGGCTCATTTGCATGCCTCGCCGTATAAACCCTCCTGCAGACACTGCAGCCCTCTTGCGCTGAGAGCAGCACACCTCCAGTAGAGAGAGAGAGAGAGAGAGAGACAGGGAGAAGGAGAGAGAGCGGAGCGCATCAGAGTGCGCATTGAGAGACATATGGAATATTTATTACTGGCTTATACAGAAAATAAACAAGCAGGAGAGTGGACAAAGAGTGGAGAGGAGAGACTTTTAGAGGTGCTTTTTGTTGAAACTTTAAACCGGACTCATTACGGACAGTTTGCTGAATTTCATATTATTTTGGAGTGAAGGTGTCAAGATGGGAGGAAAAGGGTGGAACGGGCGGTTGGTGCTGGTGTGCGTCTCTTTGGCGAGCCTGGCTGCTGTCACACAGGCAAAGACGGTGAAATATCAGACATTTGAGGAGGACGCACCGGGGACAGTGATTGGAAACTTGGCCAAGGACATCTCCTCCTCAGCCTCCTCCTCAGGCGGCTCCAGGAACAATTTCAGGATGATGAAACAGTTCAACTCGTCTTTCATCCGGCTGAGGGAGAGCGACGGGCAGCTCAGCATCGGGGAACGGATAGACCGAGAGAGGATCTGCAAACACATACTGCACTGCCTCATCGCCTTTGACGTGGTCAGCTTCTCCAAAGAGCAGTTCAAACTCATTCATGTGGAGGTGGAGGTCAAGGACATCAACGACAACTCCCCCGAGTTTCCCCGGAAAGAGTCGAGCATGGAGATCTCCGAGAACACGGCGGTGGGCACGCGGATCCCGCTGGACTTCGCCGTGGATGATGATGTTGGCGTGAACTACATACAAAGCTACCAGATCTCCGTCAACAGCCACTTTTCAATCGACGTGCTGAGCAGGGCCGACGGGGTTAAATATGCGGAGCTGGTGCTCATGAAGGAGCTGGACCGGGAGACGCAGGCTTCTTACGCGCTCGAGCTGGTTGCCATGGACGGTGGCAACCCGTCCCGCACCGGAACCACGCGCATAAACATCAAGGTGAAAGATTACAACGACAACAGCCCAGTGTTCGACAGGAACAGCTTCTCCGTGGACCTGCCCGAGGACGCACCGGTGGGCTCCCTGCTGCTGGACCTGAACGCGGAGGACCCGGACGAGGGGCCAAATGGGGAGGTGGTGTACGGGTTCGGTAACCAGGTGCCCACAGAGATCCGACAACTCTTCAAGGTGGACCGGAAGACTGGACGGCTTACTCTGGAGAGCCCCATTGACTTTGAAAGTAAGAACACATATGAGTTTGACGTCCAGGCCACCGACCTGGGTCCGAACCCGAGTCCGGCCATCTGTAAAATCGTAGTGCAGGTGCAGGACGTTAACGACAACGCACCGGAGATATCCATTACCCCCATGACGTCCATCACGGCCGGAATCGCGTACATCACGGAGGCTGCGGCCAGAGAGAGCTTCGTGGCTCTGGTCAGCACCTCGGACAGAGACTCTGGCGCTAACGGGCAGGTCCACTGCACGCTGTACGGACACGACCACTTCAGACTGCAGCAGGCGTACGAGGACAGCTTCATGATTGTGAGCACGAGCCCTTTAGACCGGGAGAAAATCCCAGAGTATAACCTGACGGTGGTGGCGGAGGATCTAGGCTCGCCCCCCTTCAGGACCATCACCCAGTACACTATCAGGCTGACGGACGAGAACGACAACGCGCCGGTGTTCAGCAAACCTGTGTACGAGGTGGCGGTGGTGGAGAACAACGCACCGGGCGCGTACATCACAACAGTGGTGGCGCGCGACATGGACCTCGGGTCAAACGGGAAGGTCAGCTACAAACTGTCGGACACATACTTCATGGGCTCCCCCATCTCCACCTTCGTGTCCGTGGACCCCGCCAGCGGCTCCCTGTACGCGCTGCGGAGCTTCAACTATGAGGTGGTGAAGCAGCTGGAGCTGCGGATCACGGCCAGTGACGGAGGCTCCCCACCCCTGTCCGGGAGCGCGAGCGTCTATGTGCGGGTCGTTGACCAGAATGATAACGCGCCGGTCATCACCCAGCCGCCGCTCAACAACGGCTCCGCCGAAGTCCTGCTGCCCCGGGACGCACCGAGCGGCTACGTCATCACCCGGGTGGAGGCGCGGGACGCAGATGAGGGCGTGAACTCGGAGCTGTCTTACGGTCTGGCCACCGGTGAACCCTCCGTGTTCTCCGTGAACAAAGTCACGGGGGAGATCTACCTGAACCAGGTGCTGAGCCACGACGTGGACGAAACCCTGAGCGTGACCGTCACAGTGAGCGACAACGGGAGGCCCGCGCTCACCTCCACCGCCACGCTCCACTTTCTGATCATCGCGGGCTCCCCACCGAGCGACAGGACGGTGTACCAGGCCGGCAGCGGGGACGAGACGCACGCGCAGTGGGACCTGTCCGTGGTGATTATCGTCGTGCTGGCGGGGAGCTGCACCCTCCTGCTGCTTGCCATCATCCTCATCGCCACCACCTGCAACCGACGCAAACGGGACAAGAGTGGAGAGGACAGCGACTCTTACGGAGAGAAAGGCACGCTGGAGAGGGGCAGAAACCACGTGGGGGACAACCCGCTGCTGCCTCTGCACGCGGCAGGTGCGGGAGAAGCGGGAGGGTTTGATGGACACTCGTACAGCAGCCAGGCCGGAGGGTTCACCTCGGCTCACCCCGGGGGCATCGACATGTGCTCGGCCTCAGAGGACGGCAGCGAGGTGCCCTGTGTGTACGACTCAGACTCAAACAGCAAGCTCCGGGGCAACAAACACGAGGTGAGAGGCACCTTTGAGGGAACAAAAGGGGTTGGGGAGGGGAGGTGTAGCAATTTGTTTTCATGCAACAGAGTCTATAACCCGTGTCTTCTCTCTCTCCTCCTGCAGGGTTACTCCACGCTGCCCGGATATGGGAACGGTAAAGAGGCAGTCAGGCCCATCACCATCTGGAAGGGAAACTCTTACACCACCATCTCCGCCCGGGACCCCGCCTTCAGCGGGAAAGACAGCGGCAAGGGGGACAGTGACTTCAATGACAGTGACAGTGATGTCAGCGCAGACACCCACCTCAAAAAGGATGGAGTTGTTGTTCCTCCCATGGGCGGACAAAATGGTAAGAAAAACACATTTGATATTACTATACCTAGGCTGCATAAAATGATGTCACTGTGATGCCAAATCTAATACCTCTTGTTACTCTCTTCCAGCTCTGTGGGCGTGCACCAGTGAATGTAAAGTCCTGGGTCACTCAGATCGCTGCTGGAGCCCCTCAGCAGTGAGAGCCAACGCGGCCCCCTCTCCGGCCCCAACCCTGTCCTCCTTTAGCAGCCTCTCCAAGACTGCATCCCTGCCCCGGGACCCCAACCGCAGGGACAACTACTACCAGGCCCACATCCCCAAAACAGTGGGCCTGCAGAGTGTGTATGAGAAGGTGCTGCACAGAGAGTACGACTACGTCTTGGTCACCCCACCCCGGCCTGTGAGGGTGCAGGAGATCAGTGAGGTTACCCTCCCTGTGTACACCCCAACCCCAACACACTGCCCTAACGATGAAGAGTAAAAATGACTCTGCGCGCACACACACCTGAGCTCACTCTCAAAGAAATGTATAAAGTTTTAATTTATGATCAATGACAATGACAATAGTGTAACTTTTGTAACTGTGGAGAGTGTGCATCCAAAAGTTTAACTCCTAATATTTCTGTGTTTCTTTTTGATTGTAAAATCCACATTTGATGTCCATTCAATCACTTTATGAGACATTTTTCTGGACATGAAGTGTATCATATGCAAGTTTTGTACATATAGAGATTATATTTTTTATAAAAGTAATACAAAAAGTAAAGATATGTAAATATAAATTGTAATTATTGATCTTTAAGCACGCTGATTATTTAAAAAATGGCCCCAGAAACTGTGCAGTTAAAAGGGCTGGTGAACCCAAGATGTATCAAGTTGATAACTAATGTATGGATTTATTTGAATGCAATAATGTGTAATTGTACAGATTATTTTCTATCATCGCGGTATTCTGAGAAGAAATAAACTTTGAAATACTGTTCTGAAAATGCGAGTTGTGTGTTTGTGTAAGGAGATGATGCCGGTGTGCTGAGCAGCATGTTTGTGCAGGAACATCAGTCAGGTAGAAACGAGTAAAAACCAACAGGCGTCGCTGTTATTGCAGCAGAGAGAGCCTGTCCTTGCAGCCCACCGGAGAAGGTCAGTTAGTTTTTTCTTTTGAGAACATGATTTTTTTCTGGTGAGATGCCAGAACAGTCGCCAAGGTTTTCCAGCAAATCACTCTTTCTCCCCGTGCATAGTAAGATCAACCCGCCATCTTTACTTTTGCTCATTTTCACTGACTTGGTAAATGTATTTTTGGCGGGATTAGAGCAAGATAATCAAAATCTGCTTCTGTTCGTGCAACATACATTTTTCCTTCAAAAATATGCACAAAGAAGAGACGCACATGATAAGCATGTCCTTGCGTAAAGACGCATCCGCTGCTCGTCTCCAAAAACAGCTTACAAGCAGGAGAGGAAGTTTAACTGAGGATACGTTTGATACGCATCCAAACTCAGGTGATTCTTGTCAAAGAACATGAAGTCCTTGTGAGCAAATCCTCCTGCTATCCTGTCAGGATGTTTTTGTCGATCTGCCAAATGCGCACGGTGCGCCTCTTACGTAATCTCCCCATTATTATTCACGGATTGAGGGCATTTCTGCAGAACAGAAATTCAATTCTGGAGTCAAACACAGAGGAACAAGAGGCAAGTCTGTCCAACAAGATGCCGTTTTGTTCCTGCGCACATTGATGTAAAATGCGCACTGTCTACCAGCTGGAGAAAACACGCCACATTCCACCAGAGTCACCTTTGACCTGCAACCGTCTGAGGGGGCATTGAGAGAGAAGGTGGTTTGGAGGGAGAGAGGAGGAGTGTGCGTAAAGGTGATTTTGGGAGACACCCGCAGCCAATTCCTTCATCATCGTGTTCACTACTGAATAGATGTTAGTGAACCCACAGTGGCTGTCATCAGGTTTATATAAAAGTTACACAATCAGCTTATGTGACCTTCAAATGGAAATCATGATTAATGATTTTCTCAGTGATTATATAAGTGTGTGCTCCCATTGTTTGGATCACATTCTTACCTTTTTATTTGATTTTGATTTTACAAAAGTCTCTAAGGGGTCGTGTGCAGTGTCAGCAGCTTGTAACACGACCTGCCCTCTGTGTGCGTCCATCCTCCTCCTAAGAGAGAGAGAGCGAGAGAGAAAGAGAGAGAGAGAGAGAGAGAGAGAGAGAGAGAGAGAGGAGTTAGTGGAGTGACGGGGGTCTCTTCAGGTGTTTGGATCCAGTCATGGCCGGGAGCTTAGAGAAAGTACCGATCGCCTCTGCGGGACCGGAGGACCTGCAGCAGTTCATGCCCCCGGTGAGTTTTTACACAGCCCAGTACATTTCAATTATCCCGAGATAAAGTGATCTACACTGTAGGGAGCAGTGGGTACATCTGAGTTGGCCAGATGTACCTTATGGGTCAAAGTCTACAATTATTGAGCCGTCATGTGCTGGTCAAATGACATAAAATCGGTGCAACTTCACAGTTTTACAGAATCTATCTTAATAATCATGGGTGTAATTGGTTTATCAGTAGTTACTTTTGAATGATTTAGTCAGGCATCATGGTGAAATTGTACATATTTCATGGTTTGTTTGTTTTACCGTAGGCCTACTCCGCCGTTGCCGTGAAACCTGCAGCCACCGGCCGCCTCCTGAAGGCCGGCATCGCGGTGCTGATCGCCGGGGCTCTCCTGCTGCTTCTGGGGGCCGTGGGAGCGTTTTACTTCTGGAACAACAATGAAAAACATGTAAGATTTTTGTTTTACCTTTTCCCTTATTTACACTGCAAATTCTGTTCGAACAAGGGACTGTATGCAAATAGCTTGAAACGAGAGGAAAAGGAAAAAGGGGAGGGTATTTTTTGTATACATTTTCTCTTAGCTGAAGATATAGTCTGACTTTTATGAGCTTGTTAAAAGTGAACTCTTTTCCTTTATTGATAATTTATGTCATCTTTGGAATATTGTTAAGAGCTACATTTCTCTTGCAACATGGTTTTTAAATGCACCTTTAAAGACAACATTTATGTTCCTCTATTAGGTTTTTTTATGAACATAACATAGGTGATGGACATTGGTTGTACTAAAGTTAACTCAAGTTATTTTGACATGTTGAGGAAGTGTTCCAGTTTGTTCTTATTCAAGTAGTTCAATGAGAAACTGTGGTCACTTTTCTTACAAACTGACCCCAATCATTTTTATACTCCCCCCGAGGAGCTTTAATCAAAACTTGAATCAAATGCAGTTTGATCTGCTCCATCTGTCCTTTGGTTCCACTGTAGTTTTGAAACTCTTCTAAAATAAGTGGCACTAACAAAAAGGAAAAGCTCTTTCACTCGAGCACAAGGAAAATAATGACACTTGATGGAAGAAAACATATAACAAGCTGCTTTGAAGAGGAAGCAACATTTGAGTCCTCAATGGTAAAATCTTTTAAAGTGCTTTGAAACAACTCGGTTCCAGAGGAAAGTTTCCAAAGACGGACTTGTTTTTACAGTGTGTGCAAACAGTATAATGTAAATGAAACACTCCAGGCCCACAGTGCAGTCTGCTTGGTGAATGGAAGCGTTGTGTGTGTGTATGCTGTGTGTGAGTTTGTGTGTGTGTGTGTTGAGGATCCTGCAGAGGATGGTGGAGTGGTGGTGGAGGGGGGCTCTTGGGTCCGGCTGATGCTCTGGGGGCAAGAGGTGGAGGAGATGAGAGGGAACATGAAGCTTTCTGAGTCTTTTTCTTCCAGTATGAAGTTAGAAAAATGCTATTAAGACATGATGAAAGGGCTCTGTCGAGGCTGAGCTGCACAGATTGTTTTCTTCTGAACAAGTTTGAAAGAAAGTGTCGTCTGAAAGAGAAAACCCTGAAAAGAGGAGAGGTGAATATGAGGAAGAGTCAGAGGGGGGGGACTGGAGGAGGAGGGTTGAAAGAGAGAAAGCGGGGGTGGGGTGGCTCTCATACCTTACATGCCAGTCTGAAACTCTGTGTGTGCTTGTGTGTGTGTGTGTGTAGGTCTACAACGTTCACTACAGCATGAGCATCAATGGAAAGGTGGAGGAGGGCACAATGGAGATCGACTCAGCCAACAACATGGAGAGATTCAGCACGGGGAGCGGCGCTGACGAGGCCATGGAGGTCCACGACTTTGAGATCGTGAGTCTGATCTGAAATAATCACAAACATCAGAAAAATGATGGTCTTAGAGGAGCAGGCATAAGACTGTTGATAACCATTACTTTACATATTTAGATATTAAGAGGTACTTGTTTAGCTACGTCAGTAGAGCAGGTGTCGGGATGTCATCCCCCACCCCCATAATGTTTCCTAATGACTCTCTTCAGCTGTCCTATCAACAAAGGCAACACTGGCTCAAAAAATAAAGAATTGTTAGTTATTGTAGCAAAATCAGCAGTGAAATAAAAAACGAAAACAGAGTAAAAAATGGCAAGTTCTCAGCATATTGGGAACAATTTAACAACCAAGGCCTCGATATTGATTTTTTCACACATGAATTACTGTGTTATCAGCTGCATGGGCAGGTGTGAGCACATTACAATCAGAAGAAACACTCATTCTAAAATAACCAATCAGAATGCAAATTGGTACCAACATTTCAACAGTTCTTTAGGACATATGTTACCCCCCTCAGAATATCCTTGGTAATAGCAGCCATAGCTGTAATTAGAGAAGTTAAAACAGATCCATTTTCATTATTTATGATAAAGCAACACACCAGACACACACCAGTCCTCACCTCTACATCATGTCAGTGAAGAGTCCCAGATTTCATCCACAACATCACCTCTGTCATCAGGTTTCAATCTCTCCATGTTATGTATGTGCATGATCTCATTATGTCCCAACCAAAAATCACAAACACAGGTCAGGAGTTCATTTTCCACACTTTTGGTTGAATCAACATTCCAAACTAAACAAACACCATTTGTCCCTATGTATTGGTAAAAACAAGGAGCTTGAGGCTTCAATGATCAGGCTCCCAGCACTACTAAAAAGCCTCAAAGGAACATTCAAAAAGGCTTTTTTTCCCGACTGTATGATTGTAAAATGTGACCTTCAAATTAGTTTGAAAGCATCCAGTCTGCTGCTACTTTACCTCTTAATACTTTATTTCAAGGTTTGGCTTCGTCTTGACTTGCTGAATCATTTAAACAGATCAGAACCAGATTTAAAAAAATAAAATACCCTTTACAAAAAGTACCTTTAGGCAGTCAGCATTTAATTATCAAGCACTAAATAGCTTCAACACGACACCCACACAACTTACACTACACAGCTCAACTCCTCCTGTAAATCTAGAATACAGTACTCCTGGAGGATCAGAGAAACTGTCATCATTATGATTTTTACTTCACATGACAATGAGTTTGTGCTTATTTGTTCACATACTTTAATATATTAATGTGCTTTTGAATGTTTTCTATCAGCCATCTTTTAGCTAAGATCTACAGATGACTTTCAGCCTGAACCCTAACACACTGATCAGCTCTGTCAGAGCACGACGGAGCGTCACAGAAGAACTCTATCAGATCTGTTGAAACTCTAAAGAGCCTCGTGGGCAGATTGACTCGCTGTAGCAGCCGATAAATTAAGAACAATTGAACATGAGATCTCCCTTTGGGCCAATCAGTGTCAGGATGCATGGTGCCCCCAATTTTCATTACATTCAGACGGGTGGTTTTTGATCTTTAATTAAAGAACCCCAATCAGGCCAATCAGACGAGTGAGGCAGGGATTTGGGGATTTTGTCTTTTTAGCTATTGAAATATTGACCTTTAGTCACACATGTACTCCTGAAGATTTCAGCCACAGACATTTCCCTGAGTTCTCCTTTTCCACAGGCCCCTCATTACATTGGGAGATGTTAAAAGGACACTGCTGTGGCACTGATAGCAGAGCGGTTATGACGTGAGCCCCATGTAAGGAGGCTATAGTCCTCATCACAGCACCCGTGGGTTTCAAATCTGACCTCAACCCTTTGCTGCATGCACTCTCTCTGCCCAACATTTCCTGTCTCTTCAACTGTCCTACCTAATAAAGGCAAAAATCAGCTAAAGAAAAAAAAAAGAAAGTTTTTTGAAAGGACACTGCTGAAGTAACGGTGGAAGATGGCGGACAAACAACAAAGTTGTATGCTAAGATGACAGTTTCTGCCTTTACATCAATGTTGCTTAAATCAGACGTATCAACAAAATAGTGGTAAATAAAAGGTGAGCAGGAAGAAGTATGAAGCAACCATTCACATGATGTAAACATCATCACCGCGCCCGCTCAAGGTGGATTTGACTGAGTATTATCCGGTGCATACACACATCCGCTCACCCTGGCTTCTTGCGGAAATGTTATTGGGAGGCTGACAGGAAAATGTTTGTATAAAACTGGGGTGAAAAATGTAGCAGGTTGCTTTAGCACATGCTGCTCAACTCTAAAATGTTGTGATATTTTCAGGAGTAGAGTTCATGTGTGAAAATCCTTTTGAGAGTAATCACATTGCTAAAATGCAGCACTGCCTGTTACATGTGACAGAATAAGCAGAGAGATTACATTAAATTTACGCATGTATTACTTCAAACCAACTTGACTGGTGATGAAGAGTTTTAACTTCCAGCTCTCTGTTTGTCCTATCCCCCTCTCCAGGGGATCACAGGGATCCGGTTTGCAGGAGGAGAGAAGTGCTACATTAAGACGCAGGTGAAGGCCCGTCTGCCTGACGTGGAGGCCCTCAACAAGGACTCCATGACATTCGACTTGGTGGGTTCATCCTGTTCGTCTTAAATGTCTTAAGAAAGCAGGTTTACCTCAAGCTGGAATTTACTTTTCAGGGCGTTCATCAATAGCCTCTTTATACTGCAGGAACTTGAGACGCTCCAGCACTTTCCAATGAACCGTGTTATATATAACCGGAACATTTAAAGAGACAGTGTTTGACATTTTTGGGGAAATCTGCTTCAAAAACATAATTTATAAGAATTAGATGATAATAATGATGCTAAATTCACATCTGTGTGGTCAATATAAAGTTACTGTTAGCAGCTTAGCTTAGCATTTACACTGGACAGGTATGTGGACACATACAAGGGATTTGACTCCAGTGTATTTTGCTCTGTATGTACAAGCCTTTAAAATGAAATAGGAAACTATCAAACCAATATATGCAAGTCTACATAAGACAATGTGCAATGTTAATGAGTGAAGATGATGAATTTAACATTACAATAAGTTACATAATTATTTAACCGACTGGCTACTTTACACGAGGTAGATGACTGTGTTTATATTAAAACAGTGTGCATTCATTGATGACAGATGAGGGAATGATTCGTGTTAAAATATCACCGACTCCTTAAGGAAGCTCATTCAGCTCTTGTTCTTCCTTGTGTATTCAGTATCTACAAACTAGGAGGTCCAGCTCACTTAAATGTCCTAGTTTTTCAATTTCCACTCAGCTGTGCACATCATGATCCATTATTTCTCCACTATCTTGTATTATCTTTCCATTATGTCCCTGTACTTGCTGTGTGATATTGTTATTGCTGCCATATAATGAGCAACTGCGTGTTTAACGGCTTCATTTCTAACCAGTGACTGTATCTCCCTGAGAACATTGTCCCCCATCCAAAATACTCATACGTGCTCAGATATATCGGCCAGTACAGTCGCAGGTAGTTAAATGGTCAACAACGGCACCTGATAAAGTTCATCAAACTTGCATTGCGTATCTCCTAAGCTTTGGTAGAATTTAGCTCCATGCACTCATCCCCACAGCAGGCAGAGAACTGTGGAAATAAAAGCAGAAGCCGTGACAATGGCTGCACATTATGTTTGGCCGAGTTCCTGCTTGGAGAGGAGCTTTAAGTGTGGCTCCAGGGAGAGGCAATGTCTGTCTGTTCGTTCTCCACTCTGCTCTTAACAACTATTGGATGGACCGCCATAAAATGATGATGAAACTTTATAGTCAAACCAAGTGTGAAATGTTGTCTTGCATAACAGCAGCTCTATTTGCAACATCACAGAAAAGACAAAAAATAAAGTAAAGGCACATTAAAAAACACATTAGAAAACACATTCAAATTGCCTGTAACATGTAATTGCCTGTTATGTTTAGACATTATTGATCTCAACAACTTGGGTCATCATGAAGTCAACATTTTTTTACTTCCTACGTCCTGGATGCAAGTTTACAGAACATATCTGACAAAGTTACATATCCTGAGCTCCAAACTTTGCCAGCTTTGTTCAAATAAAAGATTAGCATGAAGACAGTTGAGCCTATTGTTACATTAGCATGTTAGCATTATAATGCTAGCATTTAGCTAATTATAATGGCTAACTAATGCTATTTAGCTCTTTGCGTTATCGGGACTAGGCTGGACAGATGGATTACTTACCTTTTTGTAGAGTACTCAAGAGAACTTGTGAGTTTGTACCAGAACCATAAGATTACAAAAATATCACGTTTAATACAAACTCAGAGTCATTGTTGACCCTGGAGACCATTTAGCGCTGCAGGATGTCACAATATTTCATTTAAATGTTGGTTAATAAGACATTGATCATTGTTATGTCACTAACAATAGCCAAGCACGTAATAAGTTGACTGCGAGGAGAATGTTTGGGGTTGCTTGGGAACAGTTGAGTCTCAAAATAGCATCAACCCTCTTCTCTGGCTGGGTCCGAAACCGCATACTTTCATGCTTTCATGCTATTCATGCTAAATATGGCGTCACATTGACTATGTTGTAAGATGGGAAATCAGAGTATACAATTTTGGGTATGTGACAAATGGCCTGATGTATACTTGACTGGCCAGATTTTTGTATGCATTATATGGGAGCACACTGGTCATACTAAACCGCCCCAAAAAGCATTGTGGCCTCAGACTATCCAATGATTGAGCTTGCCAGCCAGACAAGTGGTGTGCAAATAAAAGCAAACAAACTTTAATATGTTGTAAATTTAGGGGCTGCATGGTTGTGCAGCGGTAAGCACTGTTGTCCCACAGTGAGGAGGTTCCTGGTTCGAATCCCTGTCAGAAAAGGGCCTCATTGTATGGAGTATGCACGTTCCCCCCCGTGTGTGTGATGGTTCTCTCCGGGTACTCCGGCTTCCTCCCACAGTCTAAAGACATGCTCATTAGGGCAATTGGCGACTAAAATTGCCTGTAGGCGTTAATGTGAGTGTGGCTGGTTGTCTGTCTCTATATGTCAGCCTTGTGGTTGACTGGTGAACAGTCCAGGATGTAACCCCGCCTCTCGCCCAATGGCAGCTGGGTTCGGCTCCATCCACCCCGCCAACCTGAACGGGAAAATTGAAATAGATAATGGATGGATTTTGTTAATTTATATTGAAATGACAACGTTGCTTTATTAGTAACAAATTAATGTATATTGCTGTTGTGCTGTTGACTTCTAGCTCAGTGCTAGCTGATCCAACGCAGCTGGACCATGAAACAAGTGTTTGAGGAGGTCATGTGACCCCATTTAGCATGTTGTTAACAGCATTCTGACAGTTGAGTTAGTGGGCAGTATAGACTGTTTGAGGATAGTATTCCCTAGTATGTTTTATCGGACAATTCAAAACTGGCAACCAACCATAATTATTAGCAAAAATTGTAGATTTTCAAAGCAAAAATAAATACATTTGTAATCGGCAACCGAGAGAGCGTCTTGTCGCACCTTATAAACCCTATGTAAAATATTCTTAAGCAATTGCAATTGTGTTACTGCGCTGCTTTGTTTGATACATTTGGAGATACACTTTAAGGTTCCACTTTTCATAAGAAGCTGTTTGGATGAATCACTGCAGCTGACAATCTACGAGTAACACCTAAGTAATTTTTATGTGTGGGTTCCCATCATTTAACAGCTTGGTGGACTGAATAAACCGTGTGTGTGTGTGTGTGTGTGTGTGTGTGTGTGGTCTGCTATCACAACACACCAACCACCCGGCCAGTGATTGTTCAATTGAGGCTGCCTGATAATTAAAATCATTTAGCTCTGCATAAGCCTCACATCCACATAAATCCACTTCACCAGAATCAGCATCATGAACGTACACACACACACACGTGTACACACACACGTACACACAAACACAATTAATTATCACGCAGGGCTGCTCTTATTGCCTCTCTCCGCCTCATAAAGGATCATTTATTTCACGTTTGCTCTTTTCTGTGTGTTTGTGTTATTGCCTCTTTTTGCCTCATAAATGATCGTTTGGTTCAGGATCGTCTGAGTGTGTGTGTGTGTGTGTGTGTGTGTGTGTGTGTGTTTGAGAGAGAGAGAGTTTGTGTGTGTGGAGACAGGGAGATGTTGTTATAATGGTTGCTGCAGGCTGGTCATTTGCTATAATTTAGAGTGATGGCAAATATGGGTTAGATAAGTACGCACGCACACACACAGATACACACACACACACACACACACACACACACACACACACACACACACACACACACACACACACACACACACACACACACACACACACACACACACACACACACACACACACACACACACACACACACACACACACACACACACACACACACACACACACACACACACACACACACACACACACACACACACACACACACACACACACACACACACACACACAGCAAGAGAGTGGGTCAGAAACTCTTATCGTTGGAGCGGTGGAGAAGGACCTCACTTTTATTTGTCCCTGCAGCAAATCATTTGAGCTGGAAAAAAAAAAAAAAATCGGAAAGGTTGGAGGATAACATTCCCTTAACATGTGTGGTGAGTGCAGAGCGGCCCGCAGGAACAAATGCCTCTGGGTAAAATCCTCCCTGCAGAATTCCCCTTTTTACCTGCAGGCTGTGGATTCAGAGTCTGTATGTTTACACTGTCTCTCCTCTGAAAACCTCATTAGTTTCTCTGCAGAAACCTGCAAATTTAGGCCATCCAATTTCTCCTCCCCTTCAGATCCTGATGAGTCCTGACACTGTGTATACAGTTAACGGTTAGTGCAAGGATAATCTGTATACTAAAGCCTCTGGGGCTTCTTTTTACTACTTGATTTGATGTTGTTGTAAGGAGCATTAACAGCGCAGCATTAATGCAGATTAGACTCGGACAAGATGCAAACACTGTGGGCTATTTAAAGGGAGACGCTGGTAACAAGATCCATAAACAAGTGTGATGATACGCCGCCAGCAGCCGGGTACGTCTTCTGATGTTTTGGTGTGATGTTTGTTTTTCTCACTTTCTTACCCCTGAAGGAGGACGAGGTGATGCCGGCCAAATTTGAGGACGATCTGATCTGGGTGGCGGCTGACGCTCCCCTCTCGGACTCGGCTTTCCTCAGCAGTAAGATAAAGGACCTGTGTGGAGATCTGCCAATCTTCTGGCTCCGTCCCACCTACTCAACCAGTAAGAAACCAGACAGCTTGTGAAAAAAATGACGCTGATATTTCAAGGCTACAGTTTTTTCTTTTCTTTACAAAACACAGAGGATGGCAGGTCAAACGGTCTCAATAATTTCCATTTAACATCGCAGCTGTTAAAGACGCAGAAGGAAAAACAGTCTCAAAAAAGAAAAGCAGAAGTCCTTTTGAAGTTTCCGAGCTACCGAGAGTACAATTTTTAGCATACCGAGGTCAAAAGTTCTCAAAACACAATTTTCATTCGCCTTCATCTGAGGACTTCAAAAATGCTGCCAGAGAAACAGCAGTGCAATCAGGAGCTGAGCCACATTAGTGCCACTGCGCTCCTAAATTTGGTCTGCTGTCATATACTGAGAATGTGATGTGTGCAGGCGGCCCGAGGAAGAGGAGGGCCGTCGCCTCCCGCCAGCGCCGCCAGGCAGCCGTGGCCGGGGAGGAGGAAGAGGACGTGGAGGCAGAGTTCAACCCGGAGAACCCCTATCAGGTGAGTCACAAAAACACACACATTCCTCCTCTCCTGGTTTGTTTACAGCGTCCCGGGCTGTCCGTTCAGATCTGAAGGCTACCTGAGAGGGATTTTTCAGAAGAGAGTTTCTCACAGCTGTGTGAGCGGCAGCAGATGCCGGGGTCACGGCGGAGAGGCCCAGATTGTCACTGCAAATCTGAGTGTATGCGTGGCTGTGTTTCCCTCTGCATGTGAGGCTGTCCAAAGCTTTCCTTTCAGCATTGAGGCAGAATGAATAATTCCCCAACACCCCCCTCTTCCCCCTCAGCCCCTTTGCCCTGCTGAGCATACACAGACTCCTATACATACACACCCCCGTGCCCTCCATCCTCACCCTTATGTTGAGCCCTATTTTTCACAATCCCCCCCTCCCCTTCCCCCCCCCGTAAGCATCCCCCACATCTCCTTCTACACACTCCTGACAACCACTGAGGGGGGTAAACAGCACGCAGCAGGCTGAAGAAGAAAATATTTGACAACAAAAACCCACATCTGACAACATCCCCTCCTTCCCCCATCTCGCCTGTCGGAAATCCATTTTTAATTGGTTTGAAATGAGCCCTCGTCGCTGCTAAACACGTACAGTTTCACTTAGCAGTATGTGATCCAACACTGTTCACACTAAGATCATCTTTTCTGTCGTCCCTCAGAGAGGCCTGGAGGGGGAACAGGGCCCCATGAACATTGACCCCATGCTGGACCACCAGGGCATATGCTGCCATGAGTGCAGACGTGGTTACACCCACTGCCAGAGGATCTGCGAGCCGCTGGGAGGGTACCATCCCTGGCCGTATCACTACCAGGGCTGCAGGGTGGCCTGCAGAGTCATCATGCCCTGCAACTGGTGGGTGGCTCGCATTATGGGGCTGGTGTAGACGCAAACACCTGGGAGATGGTGGAGTGGAGGGAGGAAAGAAGGAAGGGATCAGGGTCCAGGGGAGGGGATATTAGGGAAAAATTGAGGAAGATGTTGGCTTGCACAATGTGCAAGATACAGAATGTTGATTCTTCTCAAAAGAACACGCAAAGGTAAAAATAAAACAGGTCAGGCCCAATGACATCTGTATTGAATCCAAATATTAAAATGCCACATTTATCTTCGGGGAGCAGAACAGCTTGTATTTATAGAAGTTCTTTTTCTTTTGCATTAATTCTTTGCTTGTTCATGTAAATACACGTCTAGGTTGCAAACATACTTAGCATAGCAGTCCGCTGACTTCAGTAGAACTGACTGTTTGAACTTCGTGTGAGAATTATTCCTTAATTCTGCAATTTTGTCTTTTTCCAATGTTGCCTCCATGAGTAGCTCTCATTAAAACAATGAACTGTACGCTTATCGGACAAACTTTAATCTAAATGCATTTCTCTGTTTATGCGTTGAAGGATCTTTTTCAAAGTGCAATATCACTGAATAAAACGTTTTTAAGTAAACAGCCTCTTTCTCTCTTAATGACCGAGTGCACTCAATAACCTCTCTGTAAATAAATGTTTGTCACTTTTATTCTGTAAATTTGAGAAAGACCCTCTCTCTCCTCTCGCCCACTCTGAGCCACTTTCCAGTCCTCACACGTGTCACATGTGGGAGCTGCTCCAAAGGGATGAGCACAGAGAAGTTTTCCAGAGTTCTTTAATGTGAGAGTTGCAGCTCTAGAACTCTTTAATGAGACTAAAGACTCTGTAGCCGTCACGCTCCCAGATCTTACCCACGATGCAAAGCGCTTAGCTCCTTTTGATGTCACAGAGCCGCCCGAGGCGGGGGTAGGGGGTAAGGATGGGGGCGGTGTGTTTGTGCGTGTGTGTCAGGGATAGTGGAGAAGTGTGTGTGTGTTTGTGTGTATGTGTGAGTGTTGTGAATCTAAGAGTTCCATCAAGAGCCACAAACGGGTGTTTGATCGTCACGAGAGATGAAACGATGCGAGATGAATTTAACACTTAACTCAGTGTGAGAGGCTTGATGATGAGGTTAGGAGGCTGATCCATATTAATGCTCTCTAGCCTCGGCAGGACGCCTCTTCACAGTTACAGCTGCTGCATACATGTGGTTGGAGAAGAGGGAGAGGAGCAGCTCTCTCACATCTGTGACTGTAAATCACAGCTGCACCTCGGGGCAGCATCGTCACCTGCTGGCCAAGCGACTCCAGGCTCCTCGACTGGAAACCAATCGAACCCCGATACGTAAACCATGTCCTCCAGCTGTCAGCCGTATCTGAACCGCCTGCTCTCCTATCAGCGATGCCACATTTCATTCCTCTCAGCATCTAATCACAGAGCACCGCTGCCCGTCATAATATATCGCTGCTTCTGCATCTGATGCATCCTTTCAGAGACTTTGGGGCCCGTCCAAAACTCTTTCCAGAGACAACGAACCATAAAACAGGAGACAAGGTTTGTGAGCCAAACAACAAATCTTTTATTTACACTGAAGCTTGAATCACACTGAGGGAACGAGCGGTAATAAGCCCCTGGCTGACGTGTCACACTCTCCAGACAAGTCAGTATTGCTGTTGACTTTTTACTGAGTGTACAGAATAGACTGCATGAGGCAACAAAAAAAAAACACAGTCTTGTCATTCTAACTTCTCATGTTTTTTTTGTTTTTTTTTTTAAACAATTTTACAGTTTTTATACAAGCGCTGAAAACAGAAGACATGAAATGTTCCTGAATGGAGGGCTGTGAAAAAATGATGAGAGGCTGAAGGGAGAACGAAAAAAATAATGTTCCGGATCGAAAAGTTCACGTCTGTCAGTCACATCTGAATCCATTTAAGAGTCCATGGGCCTTTAAAAAGAAGAGATTATTTAAATTAAATGACCCCATCTGGCTGTTAGTCATTGCAGAGAGTAGGCAAAGAGTGAAAGTGGGAACACAGAGGCTCCCTGCACTTAGTGAGAAGAGGAGAAACAACACAACTTACCCCCAATTCACACATACTCAGTGCGCGCCGCGGTCCGTCAGCGTCACGGTTTTGCGCCGTCGGACGGCTCGCGCCCGTTCACACTGGATCTGTTTCTGGGACGTCAGCGCACCCATGACACATCACAGGAGAACTACAAGATCCCGCGGGAATTAAGAGAAAAACATGCAAACAACATGTTGCTTTGTCTTTCTGAGGATGCATTGTTGTTAATTCGGTGTCTGTTTTGACGTAATGTTGATAAAGTGATGAAAAATACGATCGCGAGTCCGTATATTGTGTTTTATTTTGAAATTGACCGGATGCTCTGTGCGTTTCCTTGTCTGACTTCCTGTCCGGGCTGTCATATTCTGTCCAGCTTGACGCGTGCCTGCAGCGTACTCCGGCGAAAATAGACTCGCTGCGTATTTGAAACGAAGCAGAGCGTAGCGCCGTCGGTGGCTCGCTCCGGAGACGGACTGCAGAGCGCCCTGTGTGAGCACAATGATTGACTAGAGTGGCAGCTAAGTACAACATAGTGCACGGTGCTGACGGACCGCGGCGCACACGGAGTATGTGTGAATTGAGCTTGAGGGGCTGAGAGGAAGAGGGGGAAGTTTAGATGGACCAAAATGAAGAAAGAGGAGGGGGAAGAGGAAAAAGCAGAAGGAGAGAGAGAAAGAGAGAGGAGACAGGAGGTGTTCAGTACTTCTTAAACTCTGCATCGTCCGGTGGGCTGACGTCAACTTTTCTCTTGCCCACATCTTTCCAGTTGGTGCTCAGGACCGTACCAGCTGACTCCATCTGCAGGGGGGACGGAGACAGACAGGAAATTAACTTCAGTGGATTTAATCAAATAGAATTCTTTATATGGAACACCTTCTACTAGGGATGTACACTCCACGTACAATTACTACTAAAAAGGCACTGGCCAAAATTCAAATAAAATCAGAATGATTTCTTGTGACTCCTCTCTTCACAAATGAACCGGGACTTCCTTTGTTTGCTTGATGCTAACAAATAACCAAAAATGCCAATAACATTCTAACAGTTAAGCATCCCTTCAAGGTATTTTTAACCTTAGAAACTACTTAACAATGTTAGGTAAAATAGATTGTATAATTGATCATTTAATTTAAAGTAAAACAGATTGCTTCTCAAGTTAAGAGATGCTCAATTATATTGTCCTTGGAAACCTCATGGTCTCTCACCTTCAGAATCTGTTACCAGCAGAAGGGAAAGTTAATTGGGGGATGGGTGGGGGTTTATGGTCACTCACCAGGGAGTTAAACGAGGGGTTGGAATTTGGTTGTGTATACAGTATGTATGTGTATGCAGGTGTGCTTGTGGGTATGCACAAACAATGATATGAGGTTTAAGGATTGTTTATACAGATGAAAATATCAATCTGCAAACTAATCACACACATTCTCTGAGCTAAGTTTTTTTTTTGGATTCACAATGTATCTGTCCACTATTCAGTAGAACACCCTGGTCGCTCTTTTTCTGCTGAAGAGCAAGCAAAGAAGAAGAAGAGTCTGTGAAATCATCAGGGAACGACAGGATTTGGGGGAGTTTGGGTTCGTCCAGGAGCTGCAGCACTGTAACAACCCGTTCCAGGTGTACTTCAGTCTGGGAGCAATTTACAGCCTGGGGAGAGTTGCACCAAGACTCAAATAAACAATAAATGGGTTCGACAGCGGCATGCAGCGCCCACCACATCCTACCTGAAATCCCCTTTACGCTACGTAAAAGCTTTTTCTGTTTAGATAGCAGTCTGTTACGCTACAGTTGTTTAACCTGGCACTAATGCTTTCTTCTTCTTTTGTCATTTAATGGCAGCTACAGTAGCAAACAGCTTTCAGATGGGTTAACCCGAACCCCGTCTGCCAGTGGTACCACATGACAACCAGCCATTGAAAGTAATGGGATGGTTTTTTTTTTAAGGTGAGATAAAAAAAAAGACAAGTCCACCTCAGCATTGTTCACTGAGTATACACGGCTGAACAAGCTGGTTTTCATTTTTTTTTTACCCAGGCCAGTAACCAAGTTCCTTTCCTAATTTTTTGGGGTATTTTTAAGTCAAAGATTTCAAAGTTCTTAATGCCCTTTTAGCTGACCTTTACTCCTCTTCATGTCTTTTGCTCCAAACACAGAAGTGACAACTCAACATGAATGTTTAAACACCGTCAGCGTTAGGTCGGATGTCTGAGATGACAGCAAATCCTTTCGTAAGTGTTCAGCAGTTCTTCACCATGACGTCATCTTGTTATCTAAAACAGAAATCCCCAAGTGCGCTTGTGTGAAAGATGCAGCTCCATGCTTACCACTGCTTGAGTAGATGTGCTACTGATTTTCTACTTTAAAAAGGTCACACATTATGCAACATCCACTTCACCATGGTTTTCCATGTGCCCTTAGTCTGTCTACAAACCATCCAATTATGAGAAAAGTCCATCCTCCCCATCTTTTGCCTGCTCCACATTTGCCTGAAAATGTGTGCTCAAACAGGCCGTTTGGAGACTTTACCTTCATGACATCACAAAGGGCAGTAACCCCTCCCCCAGGTGGGTGAAACTCCCACAGCTATGGGTTTGTTCTGCCCTCTGAGTCTGCCTTCTCACTGTAAACAACAGGGCATGGTGCAAGAAAGCCCGAGCCACCCACGCCCTTCCAGAGAGGTAGTGTTTTCTGACAAAATAAAAGTTATCTTGCTGTCTTTTAAACAGTCGATCGTATCACTGACTGTTTGCTTAAAAAGACAGGACTTTAAGTATCCAGGTCTTCCTGCACATGTTTGCCTTCTTATAGATACATCTACTGCCAGAATTTAAGTTCTCCATTGGGCCCCCCTCTTGCATATAAATAGTTCTGTGACACACAGGTCATTTTGTGAAACCTTTCATTATTCCAAAATGTCTCTCCACAAGTTGTCCCTCCACTTGTCCATGCCTTTTTTCCCCAACATCATGGATCCCAACCAACACTGATTGCTGATTCACCCCAATCATCAATAAACATTTAGCTGCAGTCACTCAGTCTTCATCTCCCCGTACACATAAAGGCACTCTTTCAGAAGCTCATTAAATCGACAAGCTGTCACTGCTGCATGTGTTATATTGCTTTTACTCACTATTATGAGCGTGGACATAAAAATATGCAGCTTCACAGTTGTTTACAGACTTGTTTGTGCTTTAAATAAATGAAAAGAAGATTTTTTTTTAGCATGAATCTTATTATCATAATGGTGGCAAATGTAACACAATTCAGGTAAACAATGTATGTTGAAACAGCTGTGATGTCCCAAATGAACTTGTTTGTGTCTGTGGGCTGCTGTCAGTTCAGATTGTGGGCAGGCTGAAGAGACTTTGTTTGCGATCTGATTTTCTAAAATAAGTACAATGGCTGGCCCTCCAGAGGAGTGACGATTGTGACTCATTTCACTTTGATGGTTGACTGTATGTTTTAGATTTACAGATGAGTAACTTGTTCAAATGGAGGAGGAAAGAGATGGGATGTAGGCAGAGGCAAAAAGGCAACGAGAGGACGGTCCTACTGGAAAACTACTGAACAGCAACGAAAAACCTCTCAGAATACCTTCAGACCAGCTCTACTTCTGGCATCAGCAGTTAAACAATTTGAATGAAGTCTGGTTTACACACTAAATGCTGGGGATACACTTGGGGTTACACTTTTTAAGATATGTTGTAATAACTTCAGTAGAATCATTATTAAATGCTGTAGTACTCAAATTCGGTCTTGTGATGCCTTTTTGAAGTTCTCAGTCTTGTCTCGGACTAGGAGGACTCTGGATTTTAAATCAAGACCAGTCAAGACCACTAAATTGGTTATTTTTCAATGTCATTACTGTGATTAGCAGGAAAAGGTCTCTTTCAATAAGAACAAATAACTTTTAATAAATTTTATTCCACGGTTTCGGCCGAAACCTTCCTGGTGTTAAGGTTTAAGAGGGTGACAAGTTGATGATTTTTCAGTGATAGTTATGGTCTTTGTCTTTTCTCAGTCTCGTCCTGCCTTGGTCTTGGTCGTGACCCCTAAATGTCTCAGTCTAGGAGCACTCTGGTCTCGGTTAGTGTTGTGTTGACTACAACACTTTGTCGTTGCTAAATGTTTGTGATTAGTTCAGATAAAAAGGTATTTTCCTATCTAGCTGTACCTCATCACTGAATGGTTTAAGCTTTGGGGGATGATATTTATTAAGATATATAGTTCTACTTTACAGAGAATGACAAAACCTCACTCGTAAGCACTTTAGCTACACATTTAACAAGCGCATCTGAGAACTGAGCTGCCTCTTAACGTCCCCATGAAACTGAACTTGGGAGAGTATATGACTGCCGTGTCATGATTTTTATTTTCAACTGAAACGAGGTAGAACCAATCATAAGATAAAAGGCGAGACGTAACGTTGGGGATGAATTGGATTGGATCGTTAGCTTCCACAAAGCTTGATAATTGGTCGATAAATTAGTAAAGCCCCTTAGTGCAGGACGAGTGGACAGACATTTGATACTTTATACAGGAAGTGGAAATAAGGTTATTTTGATGTAAAAACACTCAGGTAATGCTTTAGTGAAATATATTTTCACTCACTCAGGACTCTTTGGATGGTGATGTGTGTGTGTGTGTGTGTGTGTGTGTGTGTGTGTGTGTGTGTGTGTGTGTGTGTGTGTGTGTGTGTGTGTGTGTGTGTGTGTGTGTGTGTGTGTGGTTTGTTTTTTGTGCTGTGCTGTCATTCACGTGAGCTGTGTGTGCATTGATGCTTTTTTTACACAACTCAAGTTCCTAACGGATAAATAAAGTTATTTGAATTTGAATAAATTAACATTTAAAACAGTAAGGCTGGATTAAAACTGTGAAAATGTATTTTTCATTTCATGGGGACTTTAACAATGAAAACAGGACAAGTGATAACGGCTCTGAATGTGTTGTGAAAAACAAACAGCACACAACATGAACTTCTACTCAGTGTCCCTCTTAGTTAGGAAAATGGGGTTTGTTTTGGGTGATTCCGTTGGCTTTAGGATGGCTCCTAGCTGCTAGGTAACAAACTTGTTTAAGTAGATCTATGATACTGATCCATCTTTAAATAGATACATTTAATGTTACGATGTTCGATGTTCATATTAAATCTCTGAAAAGTTTTTTTTTTTAAAAACAAGATACACAGAAGTTGAAGCAGAGTGGAGCTGTAGGACATGCTCACCCTGAGTCCTCTATCAAAGACATGCCCAGCCGGAAGCTCACTCAAATTTCCCTGTGACTGCAAAAAAAACTGGCCAATCGGAGGAAACAGGGCAGGTGAGGAGAAGGTCCTTAAAGAGACAGCAGCTGAACTGAAGCGTTCCACGCAGAGGCTGAAATGAGGGATTTTACTGACGCCAGTATAAGTCAAATAAGAAAGGACTTTGAGCTACTCTATAGGTTTCCCAGACTGACATCATTAACGGTGAAAATGAGTATAATAGATCTCCTTTAAAAAAAGGCGGTGTGAGATGGCTTGGCAACAAACAGGTGCTTTATTTATTGCGAGGAATACAACACTGTCACTTGAGACCAATACTTACAAAAGACTTGTTCATGGCTCGTTTGACCTCGTCTGTGCCGTCGCAGTAGATCTGCTGGAAGAGCTTGTTGAGCGCTGCATCTCCCTCCAGCTTCTCGTTTTTCTCCTCCTCGCTGATATCCACCACGATCTTGTCCCATTTACGGGTGTAGTGAGACGATGTCGGGTACTGGTCTGATGGGGAGAAGTTCATACAGTTTCAGTAATGGAAAGAAAAAGTCAGAGGACTCTTAGATCCCTGCAAAGAGCCTCAGAGTAACAGCTAATTTCTTCTGTGGAAAGAGTCTTTTTAATTGCAATTTTAATTGAAAGCAATTTTAATAACTAGACTTTTATCATCTCATCACACCAAGTCTCATCAAATGAATTCCTTTTCGCTCACTCTGCAACTGAATCATCCAAGTTGAAAAGCTGAAGTATCACATTATGATTTGATTTCTATATTTTCAGGATGAAATACGCCCACTGTATAATCCCAACAAGAGATGGAGAAGGAGAGCGGGGAAATGTAATCCAGACGCAGATTTACATAAGTACAGCAGCAGACGCGCTGCAGACATATTCAGGCCAAGCTTGGACATAAACGGCGATGTGATCCCAGAAAATCAGATGTCAAATATCTTGTTTGAATGTAACGGCAGCCCGAGTTATGAGCATGCTCTTATAAACACTAGCTGGAGATTTTTGGCTGCCCACTTAACTTTCACTCCCCCTCCACACACACTTACATAAGTAATTAATCCTGTCAGTAATGGGACTGTGTGGGCTAAAACACTGAGTCACATTTCGCCGTCATACCTTTCCCTCTCTTTGCCTACTTTCACCGTCAGACTAATGAAAGACTCCAGCAGGGCTTCACTGCCCACTCTCATTTCAGCGTGAACAGACAAACACAGGAGCTCATATTGATCTTTGCAGAGCGAGAGAAAGAGCAGAAATGAAGAAGAAGAAGAGGCTGAGGGAGAGATGAGAGCAGAGACAGGGGGATGGTTGGCGGTGGTGGGAGGAGAGGAGAGGAGCGTAAAATGCCGAAGCTGTAGACTGACTGGGATTGAAGTGTTTGATGTTGGACTCCTGTCCTTCTCCCTCCAGCTTCTCCCATCTGATGGCATCTGTCTTCTTCATCTTGAACTCCACCTGACAGATGAAGAGTGATAAGGAGAGGGGGGGGGGGGGGGGGGGGAGAGAGGAGAGGAAACAAGGGAGATAACAATGTTTAGCAAAACGGGCTTCTTTCAACAAAAATAATGCATCCATTACAGTGACATGTTAAAAGTACAGGACATCAGATCATTATTGAGGCCAGAGAGAAAGACTGCCTGTCAACCCAGCCTGTGTGTGTGCATGTGTGTGTGTGTGAGACATCAGGGATATGCGGGGGCACAGCTCAATCTCGAACCTCACTGACAGACATACTGCACTAATGAGATGCCTGTCAGCCAGAGGGCCAGTGTGAGAGACGGAGCGCGCGGGAGAGAGGGATGGGAAGGAGAGGGGGGAGATCCTAATTCCACACAGCAGCGTCTGATCCAAATCATTACACCAGGAGAACATGGGAGAGCAGGAAAAACAATGAGGGGAGAGAGGACGTGGACACTTTTAACACTGAGCTGCATTGACAGCGCACATACCAGCGACACGCACGCTGTAGCGCCATGCCAACCCCCTCCTCCTCCTCCTCATATTCACCCCCTACCACCCATTAACGGCATGTGCGTTTGATATGTGTGCATGTGAAAGACAGCGCTGGTTATGTTGGTGCAATTAAGGAACATTTCTGCTCTGCTTGGCGATGTGATGATTAATTTATGAAGGTGCGAGCGGAGAAGAGGAAACCAGGAGGACGACAAGGTGAGAGAGGAAGAGGCAGAGAGTGAAATGTGAGTGAGGGGAGCAGATTGAGGGAAGTAAGAGACAGTGTGATCGCTGCTGCTGCCTTCGCCACCAACGTGACGAGTGAGTGCGAGTAGCGGCATACTGATAGATCACTTAGGTGTGTGTCAGCGCTTTCTGCCCCACAAAGGGCCTTGTGCACTGCGAGGCATCTGTGCAGTGTCCGAAATTAACTTTTTGGCTTGCACTGCGACGGGCTGAGAGACTAAAAAAAGCAGATCTCTGCTGAGAATACAGGTTACAGCCCGAATAATTCACATTCAGCCTTCAGAGGAATGTGTCACCAAACTTTTCTTTTTTTTTTGCAAGTTTGTGCATACAGCCTGATTCTGTGTTAATTCAAATCGGACATTCCTCCCCCACAAGCCTTTGCCATAAGACCTGGGCCACGGTTATATAAAAACATTACTCTGAATAAGTCCTTTAGAGCTGTGAGATATTAACACATGTTTTACTGCTTTCTGACACTCAAAGAACAACACCGTTAAAAAAGAAACCAGGGAGCAGATTGACTGATATTTAAAAGAATTCACCATAGCACCACACTACTAGTACAACATATCATACATGATCACATCCAGCTCTGATGCCAGGTGTGGTCAGGGGAACAAAAGACCTAAAGTGGTCTCTAACCGCCGATGTGAATATGAAATGAACTGGATTACGTATCGCTATTAAAGGAAAATCTATGATGTTTGATAAAGAGTTAAAAAATGCAATGACGATGTGACGTTTAATAGAGTAGCTGCAGTGTGCACGGCGCTGCATGCTGATGCAATAGTTACCACTGTTGCTAGACAGCAAGAAGGTTCCTGGTTAGATTCCCTGGCCAGACAGGTGCTTTTCTGTGTGCCATGTTTTATGTGGGTTGCCTCCTGGCTCTCCGGCTTCCTCACCCAGTCCAGACTCATGAGGTTGATTGGTGACTCTAATTGTCTATAGGTGTTTATGTGAGAGTGAATGGTTGTCTATCTCTATGTGTCAACCCAGTGATTGACTGGTGACCTTTTCAGGGTATACCACGCCTCACACACCCAATGACTGCTTTCTTTGCTCATCTATTATAAACTCTGATCATCCATTGTGACTGTTTGTATTTGTTAAACTGGCTTCCATTGATTTTCTGAGGCAGCTCCCGTTGGTGTGTCAAATCACTTTTTGGTTTTCTTTTGACAGGTGCACCTGCAGCGTTGGCCGAGGTGCTGCTTTGAGCTCTGTTAGGGGTCTCAGGCTCTCTTTGAAGACTTCAGTACTGATCTAAATGTGGATTTACCAAACCTGCCCTTACGGCTGACATATACTGCTAACTGCCAGTCAGACTGATATGCCTGTCTTCTTTCATGTGTTTATGGATTTTTTGTTTACCCTTGCATGTACTGATGTTATCTTTAACTAATGTTAGTCCAGATATCCAGCTTGTCGAGTATCATTTTTCAGTTTTAACAAGGCAGCCTGTTGACAGCCTGTCTGACAGTTATGTTAAGAATTGATTGTAATTGTTTAAGGACAAAAAAGGACCAAATATCTTTGACAAAACTAATTTAATGTTACCTGTGAATTAGCAGCCATTTCGGCAGAAGCCCTTAATTGACTTTAACGTTTGTGTGGTGCGAAACACAGCAGAACTCGAGGATCCGCTATGTGTGTGTCAAATTGTGTGTGTGTTCTTGTATGCGTGCTTCTGAGCCATACAACATTAATCTGCTGCCACATCTGTGTTTCCTGGCTTTTAAGGGATATGGCAGGCCAGGCGCCGTGTGTGTGTCTCTCTGTATGCGTTTCTGTGTGTGTGACAGGCGAGGCAACGGCTCGTGAAGGGATGTGACAGCAGAGCCACATACAGGGGCCACCACCCACAGGACCCCAGGGGTGGACCATACAATCTGCACAGCACACACACACAAACACACATGTAGACGCACACACACATGCTATTTACAGAGGGGCATCGGGGTCCCGTGTCGCTTGTCACATGCGTTTGTACCCATCGACCCCCTCCTGCTCCTAACTGCCACAACTCCTAAATCGGCATCTTCTTCCCTTTTTCTCCCCAAGATATTGCGGATTTCAATACAAACAAGGCCTGAAAGATGCAGAAATGAAATAAATATAAACATTCTTAGACGTTGACAGGCGTGCAAATTAAAGAGCGGAGACGCCACTTAAGCTATTTTCCAAAAAAGAGATGAGTTCGGAGCTGAATGAACGAGCGAGTGTTGATCGAATTGCATTGAGTGTGTTTGCGCGCACGCCTCTGAGTGTGTGCTCGTCAGCCGTCTGTTCTGATCAAACACACTGGTGTGTAATTGGCTCCCCGTTGTCGCGGTGACCCCTGCGGTCGGAATGTCTGTCGTTGGGGAGGACAGGAGGAGGTCGCACTGACGATAATGTGCTACAGACGACACTCGCACAAGCACGCACACACAGCAAATACTTTGAAAAAATGACACAGTGTGTAGAAAGATTACTGTTCAGCCTCTGCAATTGTGTGTGTGAGTGTGTGTGTGTGTGTGTGTGCTCTTGGACAGCTTAGCTTCCCCCTGCTAAGTTGTCTTTAAAGACAGCGAGGAGATGAAGCGTAAACATTGTGGAGCGCAGGGTGCAGGGCAGCCTATTACACACACACACACACACACACACACACACACACACACACACAGACAGACAGACTGACGTTGGTTGGGAATCAACAGCTCCGAGGGCAATGCAATTTTTTTTCTAAACGCTCATTAGGGATGCATGCCAATCTGGAGAAAGTTGATTTGCTGATGCCGTTGTTCATTTGAATGTTTTTCCCCCCAGTGGCTTCTTGGCTTCAGAAAAATGAAACGGCTCCAAAATATGTAAATGAGACACGCACCGACAGGCGGCTGGGTTTGTCGGGGTCTCTCTCAGTATGCACACACGTTTCACCTGATGACTTTTAGAAGAGTTAGCTGCAACATTTAAAGGTTCAAAACATCTCTAAAGCTCCTAACAGTGAGGGCTTATGAGCTTCATGGAGTGAGTGAGTGTGTGTGTGTGTGTGTGTGTGTGTGTGTGTGTGTATGTGTATGTGTGGGTGTGTAGGGGCCATGTGTACCAGAGGAGCCCAGTGGACCAGGGAACAGTCAGGGCTTTGTGGGAGGAGAGGAGGGTTTGCACACTCTGTAAAGAAAGGTGTATGCGTGTATGTTGTATGAGTGCAGGACAGCAAGAGATACAGAGATTGTGTGTGTGTGTGTGTGTGTGTGTTTATGTGTCTGATGTAAAAGATTGAAAACACAAAGATAAGAAAGTAAATGTGGAAGAAAGCAGAGGCTGTAGACAGATGAAACATAGTCTAAGACCATCCTCAGCTGTGGTCTCTGTAAGACTGAGCCCTTGTTTAAGCTGCAGCCCACGTGCACCTCTGGTATGCAGTGTCTGCTGTTGCCATGGAAAAGCGAGGCAGTGAGTGAGAGTGAGTGCTGTTTTGAGAGGGGGCAGTTTGTGTGCAGGTCAGACTCTGCTCGGCACTGTACAGCCAGTGGACAAAATGCACATGATGTAGACGTCAGGTTGTACAGCGCTAATAATCACATATCAATTTGTTTTTGCTACTGAGGCACTTTAGAGAGAAGACTTCCTGCACCTGTGGTCCAGAGCTGCCTTTTTCATTCCCCCGTGGCCTTGCTGCCAAATAAACGAATAAACCAATAAAAAGAAAGTTATTGCAAACGTTTAACACTTTTAAGTCCACATTAGAGAGAGTGAGTACCTACACCTCTTTCTGTGATTTCATTTAATTGGCGTGTTGTGATTTATATCTTGGGAGTTTCTTTATCCGCTTGATGCCCCTCAAATGTGAAACTTGTTTGATGTTTGTATATATACTTTCATATTAATCATCAGATTGCAAAGGCTTTAATAGTTCCCACTGTAACAGAAAAAGGTCTCAATTCATATTATTTCTAAATGCGACGTTGATTCTTGGAATATCTGTAAATGCTTTTAACCCTAGTTTTCTAAAGTATGCTCCAGCAATAATGTTTTGTTGTTGTTGTTTATACTAATGACCATCACAATTAATTTAAACAGATTGAGGAAAACATTCATCTGGGCCCACTAGCTCATTTTTTTCACTGCATTAAAAGAAACATGATGATGTCACCGACAAATCAACAATGTGAAGATGCAAAATACTGAGACTCTTGCTTTTTGTTTTTAAAAATGAAAATTCTAGCTATTATAGTGTGTATAATGTATTTGTTTTGGATAAAGGGGCAGCTGTGGTTCAGTGGGAGAGTCGGATGTCTCTCAACCGGAAGGTTGGGGGATCGATTCCAAGCACCTGTGAACCTGAACCTGTGATGAAGAGTCCTTGGACAAGACACTGGACCATGAATTTCTACAGAGGCATTTTATGTCGTAGTTTTACCTGACTTGTCATAATATCAGTTAATCATGATGGGCACTTTATGTAGCGTCCTCTCCATGAGTGTGTGAATATGTGGTGTAAATGTGACATATAGTGTCAAAGCAGCTTTGAGTAATGTGGGAAACAAAGAAAGTGCTGTACAAGTCCAAGTCCACTGACCTCAAAAGGTCAAAAGAATCATCTCCTGCAACTGGTTGCAGAACAGGACATAAGGATGCTCTGAGGCTGGGACTCATTGGCAGTTTTTCATAATGCCATACTGTGCAGACACTGGATGTAGGCTTCTGTGTTTTGTCACATCTGTTCTTCAATTTCTATGCGCCTAAGTCAATATACATGTATACATGTTGTAATATTAGTGCCACTGAGTTTCCACACAAAAGGAGAGCTACTGAATTGATCAGAATTTTATTTTGGAAATAGAAGAGTCTCAGAGTGCGAGATCAGATGATCAGAGTTCTCCAATAAAGAGAAACATTTGATTTATAATTATGATCAAATGCTGCAGAGAAGTCAGAGCCTAAACATTTTCCTTTCCAGATATAAGAGGACAATCTAGTTTAAGAACGAATGTGACATAATTGTGATTGTGATGACAGAAATTCAGAGAAAATAAAAACATTTTGATTAAAAAAAAAAAATTCTCCCATGATTCATACAACAATTACTGTATCTGTCAGAATAATTGTCCTTGTTATTCTCTGATTAACTACCATTATAATAGTTTAAATGAATACAGAGGATCCAAGGTAATGTTGTATTGGCAAGACAGGATCAGATCAATGCCATTAAAACCAATTCTTCCCCTAACAATAAAAAACATCTCGCACAGAAACCTGCCTCTTGATCTGCTGAGGCTAAAACCTGACAGTGGTCTCAACCTTGAATCAGCACACACTCAGCCAGCACACTCATTAGCCCACATCAACCAGAATACACACTAATTAGTCCTTAGTAAAAAAAAAAAAGTGCCCTTCCTACTCATTAGGCCCATAATCACCTTAAACTGAGCAGAGGAACTCTCCGCGAGCACGGCCCTGATAAATGTGTGTGTGTGTGTGTGTGTGTGTGTGTGTGTGTGTGTGTGTGTGTGTGTGTGTGTGTGCGGGAGGATTTGTGCAGATGTTTGAATCTCCTGTTAGCTGCTCATCTGAACCGCGCTAACGTATCCACAGGAGCCGCACTGTATACAGCCAGAGTGGATTTTCTCAGTTCTACTTCAGCTACAGTGAGCTTTAGCAGCATTAAGGAATTATGGGTAGTGACAGCCGACTTTATACTGCTTTAAATTATTGAAGAGATTATGATGTTAATCTCAAAAAAGATAACCCAAGTAATGATCAGTCACACACACCGTTAGCTGCTTTAACTCTCCTGAACCCTTTTCTTCTTTGCCATTTTTTTTTTTAATCATCCAACATTTAAAATCTGAAGTTTATTCACATCAAAAAAGAATCAACACTCAGCTGTCGGGACAACACTATCCCAAATTCAGAGAGAATATTTGATGTTCTGCAGAGACTGGAGTTCAGAGATGTAAAGCAGAGTCAGAGAAGCACCTGCATCTCTCCAATGTGTGACATTACTACATCATATTTTCTTTATAGGGACATAAAAGATGTCCCCTGACACGTTTTATAGTCTGCTTCTTTATTGTTGAGAGCGACTACCAGGACGCCGAGGCTACACACAGTGTTCTCGCTGATTATGAGGGAAAATTCTGTGACTTTCCATTGACTTTCAAAAACTTAGTCGAAGCGCTTCTGTGACCCAAAAATGTTGTTTCTTCCGTGTTTATGTTTTTCAGTGACAGAAACGTATTAAAGTGGTAAACAGTTTTTATATTCCACTACAGCATGGCTCGCTGCAAAGGAAAAAACACATCTGAAAACACCATCTAGTATTAGCGTACGTGCATAAACTGGTTACACAATATCGTCTGTCAATACACTTCTTTTATAATGCAGAAGTAGTAACATATTCCCTCACTTTACCTTGACCTGAATACACATCTTTGTCCTCAGACAATCCAGAAATGACATGACTGTGATTTACTGTATGCTCACAGCTTTGTTGTCTTTGTGTTTGAAGTCATTTTGTCATCAAGAACTCTGAGCCCAGTTAAAAAGAAAGCCAGCTTGTTCTGTCCTGCCTGCTCTGACATAGCATTTCTTTTCTGTGCCTTTAAGTGCACAGTGGGAAATTTAATATAACTATTGTTGAAAGCAAGCACAGTTTGTTTCCGCCTCATGTGTGTGTAATGAACCACAGTACGGTGTCTGACAAACAACACGTCCAATCATCTCAAATGCATGTTGACTCACTACGTGAGCTGATACAGAGTGTGGTACCTTGGTGCTGAGGATCTTGAAGCTGCTCTGGTGGGGGACGATGGGGTGGAGGAGATGGAAGCTGAGGTCGTAGTTCTCCCCTGATGTCAGCCCTATCGAGGCAGAGAGCTGAAGAGATCACAGACAGTAGAAGTTAGAGATTAGCCCCTGCTGGATGGCATTCATTTGGTAGAAATCAACAAAAATAAGTAAGAGAGTCCTAATCAAGTTTGTTCCATAACTATTACTAAAGTGTACTTTCAGATCGTCATTTTTACAGACTTTTAATACAGCCGGCACCAGGTTTACTAGCTGGGTTGACTAATTATTAAAAAATGTTCACACAGTCCCACGGTGATGGTTAAATGTTGCGTCTTAACTGTAACGCAGACAACCACCACTAGCAGGGGCTGTAGCTCTGGTTAATGGGCCTGTTCTTCCCGCTCCGCTGCCTGGATCATGTACAGTAGGTCAGTAAAATAGACTAACAGCATCAGGTAGTAGAAGCTGCGGCAGGTTAAACTGGCATACAACATGTGGACTTCAACCTGCAGGAGGACCGTAACCTGGGGGTGCTAGCACTGCTTATCTTAGCGGCACTCAGAAAACCAATCTGACATGATTTACCCGCAGAGTAATGCAAGCCGCTTAATGTCACACATTTCAGAAGTATTTAGAAGAACCGTCAATTTTGTTTTTGCAGAATGTGATGAACTGTTTCTTAAATAGACTTCACGCAAAATGATTTTAGCCGCGTAAATGAATTGTGCTCAATTTTGACTGATGTCTGAGTGGTTCGTCCCATTAGACAGGTCGACTAGTCTGAATTTCAATATCAGTTTAATCAACAAGAGAAGTTAGTCTCTAGGAACATCCCTATTCCAGATCCAGTTTGTTTTCCCTTTCTCTCCTGCTTTCCTGAGCCTCACCTCGTTTTCTGTCCTGCTTTCATCCACTAAAATGACATCTGTTTCGCTCTCTGCCTGCCTCAATTCATGTGAATTCAGCACTGTTCTATTTTAGATACAGATTTATCACTGCCTGTGTTGAAGCTGCAGCATTAATATAGATTAAATTCATTTAACCGCACAAAGAAAGATCAGTAGTGATGGGGTGAAGGTGTCAGCTATGAGGAAAGTGATCTGATGTGGCTGCTGTGGCAGCCAGGAGTATCCTCGCTCTGTCCCCTGCAGCCACACGGTGACCGGTGGTGGAGGGGTCAGACAGCTCCTAACCGCCTGTCACTCACTGGGGCTGTGTGGATGTGTGGGATCTTGTTGGTTAGAGGGACATGTCCTGGACTGGGGCCCAAAGCCTCACACTCGTTACACACACATCAGATGGCAAAACCACTTAAACATGTCCACCTGAAGAAACACTCGACTTGCCTGCACAGTTCATCATTTCACGTCATGTCATTTTCTGAGATTCAACACCTACCATCTCGCTAAAACTGGACTTTTCTAATTTGGTTTCAAACGTATGTTGGAAGTAGAACATCATGGATAAAAGCTTAGAAAGTTAGATACAGTAGCTTTTTTGGCAATTTCCAAAAACCATCAAAGACTTAAAATTCATTTCCAGTTGAATTCCTGCACCATCTGTAGGTACACACACTCAGTCACCAGGGAATAGAACTGGAACCACTGCCTTTCATCTTTAATTTCTTTTGTATATACTGACCTAGTAAAAAATACATGAACTTATCTGTACTTTCCACCACAGAAGGAGCCTAACGAGTGGCTGTGTGATACGGAGAGAGTGAACTCTTTCTTTTGAAATGGGGTAAACTCCGTTTGTTATTCTATTAGGAAAGACAAAGCCGTTCCCTGGGGTGCCCTGCAGTTACCCCTCTGAGAGAGAAAAAGACAAGTGGAAGGAGACAAAGGAAAAGAGAAAAAAAAGAAAGAAAGGAGGTCGTCCCTGGAGGGCTCTGAAGCTGATCCGAGATCAGTTATGTCTTCTATCTACAGACAATTAGGAGGTTGGAGAAGCTGGGGAGGGTAAATTGCTCTTAGATCTGTACTTTGGGGGCAATGTTAACAAGGCACCACTGGAGGCATAGATGGGTCCATGGGGAGGGGGTGTATGTCTGTGTGTCTGTGTGTATGAGACCCATCTAATGGGCCCCCCTGAGGAAACGCCCAAGAGCGAAACCCATCTCTGTTCCACACAAAAACCACGATATAGAAAAAAAACCCAGAGTGACTTCAGTTGAACTGTGCATTCGTGTGTGTGTTTATACCTCTTTTTCCATGAAGTTGGCACACACACCATCCTTGGGAACGTTTTTAACCATGACTGTGACGATGACTTGAGACTCTGTTTGGTACCAGTCGTGTCTGCAGGACACAAAAGCAAAACTGATCAAGCAGTTGGAAGTCTTATTTTCATTTTCAGTGATTTTCATCACTAAAGTAATGAATACAGTATACAGAGTTTAATTGTATGAATAAAAATCAGCTCATTAAACACAAATATCATCTGCGATGGTTGTTTTTACAGAATGTTTAATCTTTATGCTGGTGCAATAAATAAGACAGACATGGTGAAAATAAAACCGATTTATATTAATGTACTTACTTCACAGGTGGAACCGCAGGTGTCTGCCAGGTCATTCAGCGCCCGAGTAAGAATAACAATTAGAGAGGATGATGAGGTGATAATGCACAGGGATGAAAGAAAAAGAAAGAAAGTGAGAAGAAGACACAAAAAAAACACACAAAAGAAGCTCAGTCAGTCTTCCTTTTTTTAAAAGCAGGAGCATACACATGGCAGAAGCTCTCTACTGCCCCCATGTGGCCATGCAGAGGGGCTCACCTCGTTGCCGCTGCAGAACTGTGTCCGCTCTGAAAAGAGGAAAGAGAAATCTGATTGAGTTGCAGGAATTTTTTCATACACACCTGAGGCAGCCTGGGCTGAGGTCTAGTCTCTAAAATATTATGATTACAAGGGTTTAAACCAGATGCTAACTTTTAAACAGACACAGAAACAGAAACAGAAAATAAATGATGTGCCTCAACACAGACGCACACACACACTCTCCCATCTTTGCCACCAGTTTGTATACTGGTCCATCCACGCCCAGTAAAAGCCCTGTGAGCTCCAGTAAGCATCCAGCATGATACCATGCATTATTTACTGAGTTCATCAGAGAGAGAGATGAGCTGATGGGAGGCGTGTTAATGTCATCTTAACGAGGTCGCGTTTCAAATAGAGTGGAGGGGGAGCAGACTGTGTGTGTCTGTGTTTGTGTATTTGTAAACAGGCAGGGTGCCACATGTGATGGAATAACCAGGTTTGTGTGTGTCTTTGTGTGAGTGTTGTGGGTTAGTGGTAAACACACTGTCACCAGAAGAAACACTCAGCGACTGCTCCCGGTGTTAGCAAGCTCAAGTAGGGTATTTTCAAGTTTTAGAGGGAGGGGCTATGTAAACCCTGGTGTGTGTGTGTGTGTGTGTGTGTGTGTGTGTGTGTGTCTGGATGCTGTCTGAGCGCAGGCTATGAAGGGGGCTAGGTCTCATCGGGAGCTTTCAAACATCAGTAGCGTTAACTCTGATGAATCATACGGCCCCTGGGAGAACGTGTGCACGAGGGTGTGAAGCGTGTTTGTCAAAACTCATGCTCTTGTTTACTTGAGATGATCCAGAGGGCTCCAGCATCAGCGGCAGACAGAAACACAGCGCCCAGACACGGCATGCATCTTTTATTGGAATAAGCAGCTCTGCCTAAACACCCTAAGACTGTGAGCACGCACACACACACACACACACACACACACACACACACACTGTGAACTCATGGATGTGCGCAAGCTCATTTGTTTGATCAGACGGACTGATCAGCTCCCTGGCTGAGACGTTTAGTTTAGTTTTTGATGATAGAGGAAAGATTTTAAACTAGACAGCGAGGAATGGTAAGGGTTCATGAAGTCCAAAAACATTTTTGTCACAAGAGACAGACGTAAGCAACACTGTGTGAGAAACACAAAACATTTGAGCGATTAGATTTTTGTTTAATCCTAACATTGAAACCAATATCAGCTCTAAATTCTAACAATAATATAACGGCTACGATGGAAGCCTCAGTTCAGTCACTTACCCCCCATCATCTCCTCACAGCGCTTGATCCAGATCTCAAAGGACTTTTCAGACCCTGTAGAAAACACACAGAAAAAAATGTTTTTCTTTCATTCCGCTTTTAAAGAAGAAGAAATAGAAGTAGTATACAGTAACTGATGTAAAAAAGTTTAATCGAAACATCATGAAAATGTTTAACGTGGTTTGACTAAGTCCTGGAGAAAGCTGAAGATATTCTCCTAATCTCAAATAGGTTTGATTTTAAAGCAGAGATGACTCATGTCAATTAAACATCTCCTTGGGTTGTACTTGAGGCACAAAGGAGATCCACTTTTTTTATTTCATACATCTCTTCATAAACATTGTACAGAGTAAAAAAAAACTCAAACTTTATCAAATCACAATGAATGAATTTAATTCCAACGTGAAAAGAAAATATGGTATTTGATATGACTCAAACAATGACACTCAAACATTTCAAGAACTTGAAATCTTTTTTTCCTGCATTTTGATCTTTTCTTTTTTTTTTAATCTGTCAATTTTAAACCTTTTCTGCACGTTTTGTAATTAGGATCTCGTCTTGTGTCCTTTTTTTAGAGAGAGGGAGAGGGAGAGAGAGAGAGAGAGAGAGAGAGAGAGAGAGAGAGAGAGAGAGAGAGAGAGAGAGAGAGAGAGAGAGAGCGAGAGAGAGAGCGAGAGAGACAGACAAACAACAGGAGAAGAGATGCTTGTCTCATTGTCAGCAGCCGGCAGCTCAAAACAACTTAAACAACCTCATGAGGAGATTCATATTTAACACATAACACCTCAATCATTGTATTGAAGCAGAGACACAGAGCATGTGTCAGGCAGTACTAGCAACATGAACCTGTGTGGTAGAGAGTGAGTGCAGACCGTCCACTAGTTTATCGACTAGTACATAGGTATCATTCACAGGTTGATTACATATAAATTCTATACTGTATGCATAAATGGTGATAAATGATACATTGAGGTGGTTGTAAATACACCTGGGCGCACGACCAATGTAGGAAACACTTTTACAGGAAGAGCATCTGAAAAAAAGCGTATAAGAGGTAGAAAGTTGAAGTGGACACATTGGTATGTATTGTATAAGTGTAGCCATGGTGAATATAGACATGTTGGTTGTAAAGAGAGCACTCTGGATGTAAGAGAGTAATGGATTTATTCACCTGGACTTCATAATGAAAGTCTGAAAGATTTATTCAGCACTGAGGCGTGACACACAGGACAGCTCTCGATTGGCTCTTTTGATGTTTATGCACTAACACCTATATGAAAGACTGGAGAAGGACTTTGTGTACACGTATCGATGGTGTATAATATACTGTGATATTATGCTTTAAAAAAATAAAATAAAAACACAGATAGATTTCAGACCCAGAGTCGATCTACTTTTCTGTTCACTCTCCCACTGATGTGATTCTGAACACTCTGGCGTCTTTCAGCCACCATTAGAGCCCTATAGGGTCAACCCTCCTAAAAGTACTTAAAGCACATCTTTCACAACGTTAAATCAGCTTCTCTGTAACTCTGAATGTGTATAAAACATATATACATTATTAAGGTTGTTAAAGCGTTTTTCATCAGCATTAACCCTCATGCTGGCTCCACTTGTCTCTCTTGTCTTTTTCACCAATTTTAGTATTAACAAAAATAATGATTAAAAAAGTGACGCTGTTGTTACATGATTAATAATCAATCAATCATTTAAATGTGTGTATATCAAAACAAAGCAACCCTTTATGATTATTTTATTAACACTCTCGAAGCTAGTAAATATTTGTAATGCACTAAAAGTTATTTCCACATCGTGTTGCTGTAACTATTTCCATAATCACTCACTAAATAAAGATACTATTTGATTTAAAGTCCCAGAAACTCTGTCATTGTAGGCATGACAAACTGACCTTAAAGGCAGGGTTGGTCATTTTCTCCAAATACACTTTTTAAGATTTTGGTTGAAATTGTCTTTAGGTCCTGACAGACATTAATAACTCATGTGCTCTGAAAAAGGAACAAAGAATATCTGTAGCAGTTGTAAGCCTGTAAAAACTTCAACCAATGTCTGCCACGAGGTACCAATCTGGTGAACCAATCGCGCCTCCCTGTCTCCCTGCTCGCTCTCTACCCCTTACGTGCACTAGCCCACGCTGAAAGCACGACAGCGATGACAGAGTTTATCCTGTGAGTTTACTTACCGCTGAATGAGACATGAGACGACGTAGTTTCTACACAATGCAAAGCGACGAGCTGAAATGCGCATTCTGGTGCAACGGCGCTCGTGCATGTAAGTGAGGGGGCGTGGCTTTTGAGAGAGCACAGAGGGGAGGGGGTGGGTGTAGACGGAGCACTGAGGGAATGCTACTTTCAAAATCATACTCGTTTTTAAAAATGACCAACCCTGCCTTTAACTGAATATCTTAGCATGTTTTGTGACATTTAACAGATCAAATCTTTGTTTCCTACCCAAACACAGAGCAAGCGCTACGGCTCCGAGCTTCTGACAGTCACTGTTGGGTTAAAAAAACAGTAAGATATCCATCACTCAGGTTGACCTGTCTCAACACCATGTGGTCATAAAAAAAAAAAAACATGTTTCCATCTGCTTACTTAACAAATACAAATGTGGTCTTACTCCTTAAGCCTCTTCAGGTTCTGTGGACAAAGTGTGCATCTACAGAAGGTAGTAACACGCCTAAATCTGAAGCCATGCACCAACAATGGCCATTACAACAAAAACAATTGGGTAAAGCATCAAATGTGTTGACAATGATGAACAACAAGGTCAACAAGGTCTCTCGTTATACAAACATATTGGGAATATTTGAGTCAAAGAACAACACTCTGATGTCACTGCCATGACGTCGCAAGGAAAAAATGGAATCAGTGAGCAAAACAGGAACTGGCCTTAACTTTTCTTGCCGATCGTTTGGTCTGACCGTTAAGAGTATCTCATCTCCATGCAATCCTGAAAAATCTCTTTCAAAGAAGTTGGTTGGGAATATTGGCCAACGGTAGTTTTTCCAGCAGATTTTGATTTCACAGTGAAATTGACTTTTGAATTTTTCTGGGGAGAAAATGTCATATTTTTGTCATGTAACCCTATTACACATTATTTTGTTTCAATGCACTTAGCAGGGAGTGACTGATTAGCCAAAAAAAATATTTTTGAAATTTATGAATTGATTTAAAATCTCAGAAAATATGACCAACCCTGCCTTTAACTGAATATCTTAGCATGTTTTGTGACATTTAACAGATCAAACCTTTGTTTCCTACCCAAACACATAGGACATAAAACTATTTTTTTCCCCACTTCTATTGAAGACAGGTATGCGTTTGCCAAATGAAACTGACAAAATGACAGAGAAATCAAAACCATGATGGCTCACAACCCCAGCTGAAGTGTGGAGGCACACAAGAGTCTGTATATAAATCAGTGATGTTGCTGGGTATGCGTCCTGATTCTCTGAAGCATTACATTTTAAAATGATGCAGTACAGTCACAATCAATGCATCCGAGGGACACACCTCATCTTTTCCACACAGAACGATACATTGAACAACAAACTCATTTTAAAACAGGGTTTTTACTGCAAACAAAATCACTAGGTGGCCACCCCTGTCAAATTTCACACCGCCTCCAGCCCTCTTCAAATTTGACGTGGGTTTTCTTGAAGAAGATGGTTTTCCAAGGACTGCACTTGGTGAGTTTTTCCATTTCTAATTGCATAACGTCGATGTGGTGGTGGCGGCGCTGTATCGTAATCAAAAGTGGAACGTTTTCTGAGAAGAGCCTGCAGCTAAGGGCATCCCAACTAAACGTTTTTTCCTAAATGAAAATTTTTAACGCAGATTTCTGAATGCAAGTTCAGCTTACGGAGGACCTGTTCATATGAGACAACTCTCATGGCCTAACGGTTTTTAGTCCTCCAAGCGGACGGCCCCGGGTCCAACCCACTCCTCCTCTATCCGCTGTCCTATCAATAGAAGGCAAAAAGCTCCAAAACATCTTTAAAAGACTGCAGACTGCAGTGGATTTCATAAACATTTTGACCTGAGAGTGATACAGGGTAACACACGGCTTTGTAACCACACTTATGTCCACATGCTCTCTGTCTCTCTCTCTTCCTGCAGCACAATCAGAGTATTAATTATTCTTTATTTAATACTCAGCATCCGCACTCCTTATTTATAGCATGCTTTTATCAAGCATGCTTTGACATACAGGTGAATTATAGAAGAACACTGATAGTAAGCTGAATCACAGTTAAAACATGTTGTTGCCACAAGCAGTGACCGAGGCAGAGATAGACGAGGATGTAAGAGTTCATAACTGTTAAACCAAGATTTGTTCAACGGGTCTGTCATGGAAACACATCAATGTTTTAAAAACTGTTTTCAGGACTGGAGATGGTATTCAAAAGGGCATATAGTCTTTTTATGGTAAATCAACTAAAAAAAAATGTTACCAGCAGTAATAACAATATAGAAATTAAATCCCCTTGTTCCGTCTAAAATCCAGATTATTCATTATTCTGAAACGTGACCTTCAGTCAACTTGTCTCCGTCTTACATCAGACTACTGTGGAAAAGCTGATACTTAATATTTCAATGAGAAAAGTATCCCTTTACAAAATTAGAAATTATTTCATGATAAATTGGTACTTAAAATATGCATCACAACAACAGCTGCCAGAATAATTGGTCTCCCCACACCAAACCTAACAGGACATCACACACCCACTGAACACCCACTTCACGCCACTCCCCTCAGGATGGAGGTACAGAGCACTGAGGTGCAGTCTGTAGGGACTTGGGTTGGGAACCGGATGGTCGCCGGTTCAAGTCCCGGTGCGGACCAAGTATGGAAGTTGGTCTGGTAGCTGGAGTTGCCAGATCATCTCCTGAGCACTGCTGAGGTGCCCTTGAGCAAGGCACCAAACCCCCTCCCCACCACCTGACATCTCTCCCTTAGTGCATGTCCATAGGATCCTGTTTGTGTGCATGCGTGTATATACTTCAGCCTGTGTGTGTGTAGCATGACTTACAGAGTGTAAAAACTGAAACTTCCCCTTGCAGGGATCAATAAAGTAAATCTTCTTCTTCTTCTTCTTCTTCAGAATGGCTCACCTTGGGAAAAGCCGTATGCCTGCCCTGAACAAAAGGTATCGCTGAACAGACCAGAGTGGGAACTTTTGATTCCTGTTTGACATTTTTTGTTTTGTACACCGTGTTTTGTGCATGTATACTATGTATTGTCTGTTGGACAGAAACAAGGCTGTGAAAAGCACATGGGAACAGTGAAGTCTAAAGTCTAAAAATGTACAAGAATACAAGAATCAAAGTGTTTCACCCTCAATATTTCCTGGGGAAGTACCCACAGACCCATTTTTATTTTAAACACATTTCTTTTAACGGTCTTTTTATGTTATACTGAATTTGAGGTTGAACACAGCAATATTTTATTCTTCTAACACGGGCTTAAATGTGAGAATTGTCTTGTCTTCTATAATAAGTACTAGAATTACTAGTTTATTTTGATTTTCCAGGGACTCACTCAAATCACCACCCGTGGGTTCCAGGGACTCGCTAATTGAAAACCTATCAGCATCACTGTAATTTCTTACTGCATTGTATTTTAGTCCTAAGGCTTGGTGATACAGCTTTAGCACTGTGTATGCAGTGAGGAGAGTGAAGCAGACAGGGCACTGCTGGACACTGCTGGTGGTTGATAGAGAGTGGGTTGATGGAAAGTTTTTACCCCAAGCCAAAATAAGTTACACTCACCATCCAGTTGTTGTCCCTGCGTGAAAGCTGCGTGTGCCGACTCAAAGTGGTTCAGGTGGTATTCTGCTATTCTGCAGGTGGGAGAGAAAAACATGCCACATACACTTAAATTAGATAATCATGTTCAAATTAAAGTGACCCCTTCTGACACACAAAATCTGGATTGTGGGCCCTTTAAGGAAGTTTAACAACTCTGGTACGTTAGCTTAATCCCTCCAGGAGAGAAAAGTCTGACTTCATATAACAGAACTCTGTGAAATGTGGGTTCAAATGTGTCTGCGAATGTGTCAAACTTTTTATTTTTTTTGGAGGGGGGGGTGGGGGGAGAGAGAGACAGTCATTTGGTTGAGCACATAAACAAAAAGCTGTATGTGTGTGACTATCCCTAATTTTCATTATCATATCATAGTACACACCCTGTTCGGATGAAAGCAAGAGGGAGGTTTGGTTGGAGCTGCTGGGCTATTTTGGCATCATCAGCAGCACCTGAGGACAGAAGACAACACAATGATCCTCATAACACATTCATCCAGAGTGTATCACTGAGAAAACATTAATGCCCCCCTAATATATTCCAGTGAATGCTAAACAGGACCCCATATTTAATCAAAGACATCCAGAGTATGCTATTTCTACTGTCTGGACTGTATTTCTTCGACTCATTTATTGTGGGTGGTTAAAAAAGAAGAAGAAAGAATTTTAAGTTTTAAATAGAATCTTAGGATATTTCTATTTTCTACAAAAAGTGCAATCATTAAAAATAATTTATAAAACCCCATTCTGTTAAATCAAACATATGTGGGTAAGGGTGCTGGTAGCATTGTGGTTAGTGAGTGCGCCCCATTTCCTCTAGGTGGGCAACACAGGTTCAACTCCGACCTATGATGTCATTCCCCACTCTATCTCTCCCGGATTTCCGACTCTATCTTAAAGGGGACATATTGTGAAAAATCCACTTTTACAGTGTTTTTGAACATTTATTTGGGTAACCTGAGTGTCTACTGACTCACAAAATGTGAAATACATCAATCCAGTCCTTTGTATGTAGTCTGCATAAGTCTTACAACACAGAGGAAAATGCTCTGTTTCAAATTTGCTCAACTTGTGATGTCACAAGTTTGATTCTGGTAAAAAAAAAAAAAAAAAAAAAAAAAACTCCCCTCCCCTGATATCTCCTCCCATGGACTCCACCCCCAGCCTTGAGCAAAACTTTTGCGCAGGTCCGCCATTTTTAGTCTTGCCACAGAGGATTGATGTCTACTGGGAAAACTCAGGGGGGCTCATTGGATTTAAAGAGACACACACACCAAAACAGAGCGTTCTGAGAGAGCTGGTTTATACAGGGTCACAAACCTCCTCTGGTGCTTGATTCATGTTAAGTTTTGACCAAAGCACAGCACAGATGTTTCATTTAGACCACTGGGGGACTGATTAAAAAGGTGGAAAAGGGGGAAGAATATGTCCTCTTTAATAGAGGCATAAAAATCCCCAAAATAAACTTTAAAAAAAATACCATCTGTATGTAGACTTACAGCTGTAGTTTCTGAGAAGTATGTGGGCATAGGCTCGCTGACAGAACCACTCAGCGTTGTCCGACTCTCCTTGCAATGCTTCATTTAGTGCCTGGAGGAATAGAGATGAGGATAACGTGAATAGAGATGAGGATAACGTGAATAGAGATGAGGATAACGTGAATAGAGATGAGGATAACGTGAGGAAATCTTATGATATGTGATAACATTGTTCAGTGTAGGAATGATGCGTTGTTCTTTAGATAAACATAAATAAAATACAAGCTTTAACAAACAATCCCCGTCTTTCTGCTGTTCTGCATGTTTGTGAAACACGGTTACTGTGTTTGTAACATGTTATCTCTCCTGATACTGTTCACCTCTCCTTTCTCACAGAAGCTATGACATAATGACAAAGATTAAAGGTGACGTTTTGCAGGGCTTTCAAAGTAATGTTGGTAATACAAAAATGTCATTTTCTGTTCACAACATAGCTAAACCTTTACTTTGTATTACTTTAAACTCTAGTCTGTGTTATGTTGTCCAAACGTTTAATAATAAAGAGACAATAAGATGAATTGTGTCCTTTATAAACTTTTAGCTGTAGCATTAATAACAGGATATTAAACGTGGCCTGCAAATACAGTTGTAATAGTGTTAATAATGCAGTCTCCATTATCAATTACAAGAAGGAAAGTGTTAAAAAAACGTCGTAAAGATAACAAACTTGTAAACATAATTTATGAGTATGTCACATTTGAATTAGTCACAGATTGAACTAAATGTTTGTCATGCTAACAGGTTGACATGTAGGCTAAACAACGAGTGTTTATCAGCACGTTAGAAAGTCAACATGACAGACTAGTGCTGGATTAAATGGTTAGTAAGTCAGGATAATGTAAACACTGCTAACTTGTTAAAGGAGCTGTAACTTATCATTCAAAGTGATGCTAACAGGAAACGTTAGCTTCCTTGGTTAGCTACTTTCAGTTTCAAAATCAGTGACTTCACTTAAAAGCCGGTCAGAATAACTCAAGGTTATTGTGCTAACCTGAAAGACAAACCACGTATTTGTAAAAAATCGCATGTTCTGTTTGTTTATAAGAAAGTAAGGCTGATGTTTACCTGCAGAGCTTTCTGTGGGTCTTCGTCTATGAAGCTGTCGGAGAAGCTGCTGGCGCGACAGGAGAGACCAGCCGTCAACATTTTGTTTTAAAACAATGTATTAAAACACAATTACGATACATCTTGTAAAAGTCGTGCACTTGCCGTTCGGTTGCCATGGCGTCGCTGCAGGTGGGCTCAATGTTTGTGCTGGCAGGAAAGTTCTAGCAAGGTGGGCAGACTGTTGAAACGTGATAGCGTCAGCAGCCTGCACAGCACTCACACCGCCACAGCGCCACCTGCCGACCTGGAGGAGTCACATCAGGACAGCTGTCTCATGTATGTTTTATATATTTAACACATATACACATACATAATACATGTTTTATACATAATGCATACTGTATGGTATAACTTTGAATAACTCACCTTGAACGTACTGTTGCATTATTATGATATGAATAAACTAAGCGGCATCATCTGCTGTTACAAAAAGGAAGCCAACGTGAAAGTGCATTATCCTGCAGTTCATCGACAGCTCCAGCTCTTAGCCTGATGTTAGGTTGGCTGAAGTGAGGCAGCATTTCCAAAGCCCCCCTGCAGTACAAGTGATGACACTCAGGCTTTGTCCATTAATATCAACAGTATATGAAATAAACTAAAGGACTATTCTACTATTGTGGGCAATATTTTTGCGAGGCTGAACACATTTTTTTTAGAAGTTTAATGTAAACCATTATTTAAATATTTATAAGCTTATTCCCATTTGCAAATTAATTAGCTACCATAGCTGTCAAAAAAAGGGCAGTGAAGTATAAAACACCCTTACTGTCAATCAGTGTCTGGATATATCAATGGATGCCACAGACGCATCTGTTTTTACTACTGTTATACTGAACATATACAGTCTGCTGGTATAGAGTTGCAGTGACTGGAAGACTATGCCAGAGCAGTGGAACCCCAGTGTAGAAATACTCAAAATAATCTGAACGTCTATAAATGTAAGTACTGAAGCAGAAAGACTGATTCTATGCCAACTAAATTGTAATTATTGCTGCATTACCTGATATATCTTATTTGATAAAGGTTGGCAATTTTTACTCGTATGGGACCAAATCACAACAGAAGTGATCTCAGGGCTCTTTCATATGTATTTAGTAAAACGTTTTAGGATAAATGAAGTTTAGAAAAGTTAAATAAACTTACAGAAAAAATACCAAAGTATTACTTACGTACACTACTTGTTAAATGTGTTGGATTGATTTAACCCAAAAGATACTGGTGAACTACAAGTGGGGGGTGAAGCAAAGAGTAACGATGAAATGATAAAATTAAGTTTATTTCTTATATATCGACCATTTCATGTCTTTTTAATATTTTCAGACTGCACAAAAGCAAACAGACCAAAATAAAGCAACAGAAAGTCCACCTCTCCCTCTGCTTCACATTTACAAATCCATATCAGCAAAACTTACAGTATCAAGAGACCTCCAGAGGATGCAAAGTGAGGGCAGTGGAAAAAAAAAAAAAAAAAAAAAAGGGCTTACTCTGGAGTGAAGTGAAATCAGTTTTTCATAGGGCTCCAATGTAAAGGCACAAATCTTAAAGTTTAGCGTCACAAAAGCCAGCCTAAATCATACAGGCACAGTCTTCTTTTGGAGTGAGGTGAGCTCTTTGGGCTGGATTTGTGAGGCTAAGCTAACATAACTAAGCTAGCATGACTTCATTATAGAAGAAAAGCTGTTTTCAGCCTTGCATATAGTAGACGACAACATTTTTACAAACCTGAGGGAGAAAATGGCAATAAGGCACAAAGTCAAGCATGATCACAGATAACCAGTATATAACACACAACACATAGAGATATCAAGGCTTCAGAGGTCCATATATGCATTTATACATGTGTCATAACTGAACAGATTGTGTGCATAGCAGAGAGGCTAAATAGAAGGAATATACTCGACAGTAGCTCAATAAAAGGCTACAAAACCAAATTCACTGGTGATTGTCAACAAAAGACAGGTCCACTGTGTAGAAACACAAACTATAAACAACAGCAGCAGTGCCAAAGTACTATTTAAAAAGAACAGTGATCCCTTGTTTTCAACATTTCACAAGACAAACATATTCAGTAATTCAGTAAAAAAAAACAGTAATAATATGGAATGTTTTCCCTCAATAACCTCATGATTACAGACACAGAGGAAGCAGGGACAGGATGGATGACAGCTTCAGGCACTTAAGAGAAGAAACATACAGCAGAGGTAAATATTAGTGCAAAGCTGTTTTCGAGGCAGAGGAATGATTCAGCATGCGATGGTAAAACAGAGCTACAGAGTGGGAGACCGCAAGAGGAAGAGCAGAGAAAACAAGGGCACAGTGTGGTGAGCAGAACGCTTCGCTTCACGACGCTGGAGGTGAAGTGCAGGCAGAGGGAGTGTCTGCAGAAGGTGCAGTGAGGCAGTAGGTTCCAGTGCATGTCTGTCCTCTTTGGTGTTCAGTTAATGGCAGTAGAGAACTTAAGGCTGAGATAAAGGACAAGAGCTTTTAAAGTCTGCCTTAGAAAGTAAACGGTTTGAGATTTTGGTTTCTTGTCAATTTCCTGCTTATTTACACATCAGGAGGGGGTGCAGTGATCTAGAATGACTTTTGCTACAACTTCTCAAATAATCATCCTGGATCAATACTCCTTTTCTTTGTCCTGATACATATACACTTTTGTGTTGAATCAACGCAGCAGCCTATACCTTAAAGAGGGATGTAACTACATGTAACTATAACACAGACTTCTATAACCGTCACTGGTCAACTTGGCAACTTCACATGAGAACTAAATAGGGAACTGTATTGAAATTACCGTTCTAATAGCTGGCATAGTCTGTAGGATTCAACATGGAGCTAAAACTTGAATAGTGATGGCCAGTCTTAATATTTACATGTGTATAATGTGTGCATATTTAACCTGTTGCAGTCGTTTCAGTCTAAGTATTTAATAACGGTAAAAAGTCCCCAAAAATAACTTTTAAAAAAAAGACCCTGTGTGGAGGTTTTAACTGCTTGTGACTTAAACTTATATTGATGCCCTTTTTTTGAGATGCATGTGAAAACGAGACTGTCTGCAACAAGATGGACTATTTCTATCGAGTTATTCTTAATCCACATAACCGCAGCCGGTGGAAGGTGTCACACGAGTGTTTAGAAAAGGCTGAGGAAAGCCTTTTTAAAAAAAAAAAAAAAAAAAACTTTTTCCACTGCAAAGAAACAATGGGTTTTACATTTGACTGTTGAAAAACAGCAGGATGAGATTTAAGTCAGAAAACACTCCCTACATACCGGTATGTAAAAGACAAGATAAGCAAAGAAATAAGACATGCCACCTTGTCTACAGGTGCCGCCAAATTCAACACAGACTGAAAGTTCCTCACTGGTGCTTTGGTGTTACAGACGTTTGTACGATGATTAGAATAATTATTTGGAACCTTAATTGTCCGAAAGATGTATAAGTGCTCATCACGATGTCCCAGATCTCAAAATGATGACTCTACTTGCTTTCAAACCCCAAAGCCTTTCCATTGAGCTGACAAGTAGCTAATCCTTACATTAAAGGACTACAACCAATAGAAATATATAATTTTTTTCCCGCCAAAAGTATTTTGTTTTAAATTTCCTTCGATCAACGACTTAACTTAATGTTGCATGATTAGCATAGGCTCTGCATAGATTCAACAAAAGAGCGTAAATCAGGCTTTACAGACTTCCAATATAAAGACCCTGGTGTGCAGCCACAGCAAAGACCGGCTCTGTAACTGGTCCTGAGTGAGTGGAGTGTCTGTGTGTGTGTTTGGGGGTAGTTGGTTTTGGTCTTTTTTCATTGGTCAGAGCTGGTCAGCGTCACCAGCTGTGGAGTCTCCACCTGTAAGGTTTTCTGTCCCGGCTGTGACGTCTCATCCTGACCTTCCACAGAGCCCTCTGCTGCAGCCTGTTGCTCACACAGACTCCCCAGCAGCTGAGCTGTCTGAAAGACGGAGGCGTGACCCCTAGGCTGCAGGGACTGGACCTTCTGCAAATTCTGGAAGGTCCGCAGCATCTCAGCAGACACAATGGGCAAATGCTGCTCCTGGATCAGGCTGGCGTTGGTGGGCCGCAGGACGGTGTCCCTCTGGGCAGAGGGTCTGTGAGAAGGTCTGCTCCGCTGGGTGGCCGGGGCTCTGACAGAGGAGGTTAACATCTTCTTTTGTGGTGGGTGTGAATCTTCCTCCTCGACTGATTGGTCACTGGAAGGTATCGTGCTGTCATCAGAGTTATCGCTCACACCATCGTCATGGCCACTGATGTCGTCATTTTCGTCATCTTCTTCTTCTTTGGTGCCTTCTCCGTCTGTGATATAAATCATGTCTTTGGGCAGAGAGGTGAACTGGTAGACAAGACGCTGGCCTTCAACCTTATTCAATATTCCTCTTTGGTAGTAGTACCTGCATGAGCACAAAGGTAAAACGTTAAAATTGCAAAACCATGGATCTAGACTCATTGAAAAGACATGACCATGTTATGATGTTGACATTGTTGAGTCTAAGTCTTCCTGTAGTACCTGAGTGCTCGGCCCATTGTCTCATAATTCATGTCTGGCTTGTTCTTGTGTTTGCCCCACAGCCTGGCCACTGCTTTAGAGTTGACCAGCTTGAAGATTCCTGCGTTGGCATTTGTCCATTTAATGTAGCGGGGGCAGACTTGTCGGTCCTGCAACAACTCCATCAGGAACTGCCACAGGTACAGTGTGTTTCCTCCTGAAACACAAACACAGGAAACATGAGGAAAAAGGAACTTTTAGAAAAAGGTGCGTCACATATGTAATTGATCCCCTGTGATCCCTCTATCCAAGGCATTCCAGGTTTCATCTGTCTGTAAGGAAAGGATATTTTAGGAAGAGGACTTTCGTCGAACACAAACACTGGATAGTAACGTGAAAGTGATTTCTCTCCAAACATGACGGCACATTTAAAGAAAGAGCCATGTACTGCTGGAGAACAGCAGGAGGTTTCAAAGTTATCAAAGACAGAATGAGAAGTTGTTTGTGTCTCCCTGGCTGCACTATTAATGTTTTTTAAAACTTGTTTCGCTTTTGAAGCCTTGTTGTCCCTATCAAACACTCGCCCCCTGCTATGCACACTGACTTTAATCATGTTCTCTCCTCTGTTTCACAAACACGTTTTTCAGAAAACAAATTATGCTTCCTAAATCTGACAAAGGCATTGAACAGGGATGTGATTAGCGTCGCGCAAACAGAGGTACATTTTCAATCAGAGCAAGCGTACAAATTTACAAATAAAGGTAATGCAGAATGCAGATCTCTTCCTTTAACCAGTTCCAATGTGCATACGGCCCCTAACACCATCTAAATACATATGCAAACCTGTTTCTGTTATATCACAGCACTGCAGAAAAAGAGAGAGAGAGAGAGAGAGAGAGAGAGAGAGAGAGAGAGAGAGAGAGAGAGAGAGGGGACCTTATAGATAGCACCATTTTTATTTTATTTTAGACATAACTACTGAGTCCTGGACCTTAGAGACATCAAAGTTGATCACAACCTTTGTTAATAAAGTGCCAGTGCCCATTGAACAGCAAACTGCCTCCTATTTTATTTCAAAACAGGTGTAGTTGTTCAAGCTCAGCACAAAGATTAACATGGACATTAATAAGTAAAAAGCATCATCACACACTTGAGTCCTGGAATTCTCCTTATCTCACAGTACAACTTGTTAGCCCACTTTTTTCAAAATGTGTTTTAACGTATTTCCATGAGTCACCTCTTCACGTCCAAAAATCCAGAATTGCTGATTTGTGCTGTTGTTTCAACTTTTATTTATCTTTTGATTTATTGCCTCTGTTTCTCATAACTTGAGGATAAAAGTATTTATAAAAAATATTTCACTTGAAAATAATATTCAAAATATTCCAGAAAGTATCATTAGGAGTTTTTAACTGACGACGAACCAGACTGAAATGAATTCTGATGGCTATACAGGACTTATCTAAACAAACAAAACCATTACAAGGATTTGGACTATTTCTATATACCGTATTTTCCGCACTATAAGGCGCACCGGAGTATAAGCCGCAGCAGCTAAATTGAATGATGTGTACATATATATAAGCCGCACTGGACTATAAGCCGCAGGTGTTTTAATGTTTGATTACCATATGTAAGGGTTCGTGCACAGAGGGGATTGTCGGGAAAGAGATGGCTGCTTGAGGAAGCTCCCATTTAGCTGCATCATATGCATTTCTACGTTTGTTTTCCATAATGAGGGTTTGTGCATGAAAACTTCCTTTGCACAAACTGTCTCGCTCTCGTAATGTCTGTCTGTCTTGCTCTCGTTCTGTCTCTCGTTCTGTCTCTCGTACCACTCTCGGTTCCACTTTTACTTTTGCGCGCTACCTGTCTCACTCTTTTCCGGCCTCCAGCTTTTCCTGCTGGAGCCCACCGCTTAAAGGTGGTGGTGGTGGTGGGGGGCGCGGACCGGTCATAGAGCCCATAGAGTTAAAGTTGGTGGACTGTAACCTGTAAAATCCATAGATTTAGGAGGTCCCCTAGTGGCCGTTAGCTGTAAAAATACATAGATTAGCCGCACCGTTATATAAGCCGCAGGGTCGAAAAATGGGAAAAAAGGCACGGCTTATAGTCCGAAAATTACGGTAGTTATTATTCGTGTTATTATTAGTGCCCGTCAACACTGCCACCATCTTAGTTTCTGAAGAGGGGATTATCAACACGCTGCTGAATAGCCGTGGTCTTCATTAGCAAACTAACACTACCCAAGCATTTACAGGACGGGAGCAACGAAGAGATGAACCACTTCGTCAAATATCAGCATTCACAATGTTTCATGTGTTTGCATGTCATTGTTAAGGCATCATGAATCTATCCTGTGATCTTAGTATCTCGAGTACAACATGTACTACAATTGAGAGAGGTCAATCGAGACAATAATTTCATTTTCTCGTGCATGTTTCACAGTAGCAGCCCTTATGTTACTCTGAGGGCACATCGAGCACAACGTTCTAAAAGTTGAAATGACACCAGGTCGTATCAAATAGACATCACATCGAGATAATGAGGTGCATGTCCATTTGTTTTTGTGACATTACCTTTGTTGTATTTATCCTTTTTCACTGTGATGTCTGGTGTGGGAGACTCTGCCCTTCTATGTCGAGCTTTTTTCCCTGAGTAGTAGAGGAAGAAAGGCATCTGATACAATATTTCATAAACAGGAACGCTAAACATGATTTATAACCCAGAAAGTGACTGACCTCTTTTTCTGGACTGCAGCCGTGACGCAGGCTTCCCTGTGTGCAGCGAGTGCCATTGTGGCTGGTCAAATGCTCCCACAATCCCCTCTGCTGACACGGTCACCTGGGTAACAGGCGTAGTGATAACATCACCCAGTGATGGCAGGAAGGTCTGGGCTGCAGGAGGGAATAAACAGATGTAATGAAAGAGAACAGCACTCTGACCACCACGTCTAAAAATAACAGCTCGCAGTCAGACATGTCCTGAATCAAACCGCAGAGAGGGGGGGGTGGTTACCAGGACATCTTCACTCTGTTAGTGTGCATGTGTGTGTGTGTTTGTGCTTACAGTAGTGTTGCTCCAGTGAGAGGGAGTCAGGGCAGTCCATGTTGAGAAGGGAGTCAGCAGCAACAAGTGTCTCCATGGTTTCTTCCTCTCCACTTTCACATGGCTCCACTACAAACACCAGAGGAGAGAGGCACAAACATCAAAAAAAACGTACAGCAGGTGGAGGAGGATGGCATGTTTTATCAAGGCATGTTTCAAGGTTTAGCAGGCATTATATTCTTGTTATTTTGTCCATGAACATGTTTCATTGATTTTGCAGACGGTAACGCTCCGCTGTGATCCCCAACGAAACCCGTCTTGAAAATGGAAGAAATTTAAGAGACAAGTTAAAGAGGTTCCACATCTTTCTCCACTTGCTGCCACAGCTCCATCAGAAAGTAACCCCTCAGTGAGTAGAATAGGCGGGAAAGGCTTTCCTGGACTTGTTCAACATTGAGCTCACAGGGGAAAACTGTTGCTAAAATGTAGGAGAGTAAGAGGCAGCAAGAGGCAGCAAAAATAAACTCATGAGTGATAGTGATAGAGTAACGGTCAATCTGTAATACATAATATACTAATAAGCTTAATAATGTGCTGTTCAAAGCTGAAGTGACAAGGTGCAGAGTCTAGGCCTTTACATCAACAGGGTTTGTATTCATGAAGCTTTATTTTAGACCGGTAGCAACTGACGTAATAAAAATGAGCCGATCAGTTTATTATTGTATTTCTGTTAATATATAACTTCAATTCAACTCAATTCAGACACCTGCAATTAAAAACAAACAATGTCATAGGCCATTTTAATACAAACAGTGACATCTATACAAACTTAACAAACAACTTTAAGAGGATTTTGCTCATACTGAACTCTATTACAGACCTCTTCTAGACATTAATGGAAAAGACAGCACTTTAAATAATAGGAATAAAAACCACAGACCCTTCTATATTTTTGTTTGAAGTGCAAGTGCCATATTTGTCATGTTTAAGGGTTTAAAAGTTACTCTAGCACACATGCAAATACAGTTTCTCTGTGAGTTTCCAGGTTTGTAATTTAAAGTATTTTAAAGAACAGCATTGTTTGGAGGTGGCATGCGCTTTGTCCTAAGACCACTTTTCCATAAGATTCCCTAAAATACTCTTAAACTATTATCAATTTATTCCAGAGAGGGGAGCTAATATTGGAGAAAGAGAAGAGTATTAGAAGGATTAAATGATAAGGGGTTTACTTGGTGGCTTGACATTATCCACCTGTCGTTCGCAGGGGAATAATGATGCAGATGTGCAAATTTAAAACAAATTAATATCTTTAAGATCATTGAACTGAAATGTAATGGATATTGATTTGATTTGTGATCCTATTATTGAGGATCTTCAAACATATTGCGGACTAGCATTCATTCACGTTTATCACAAACTGTATGACAGTGAAGTGGGACTAGAACAGTTGAAACATTGACTGAAAAATCACAGGTTTGTGGCTGTTAATGTACTCGATACCCAAAATGAGCTAATCAACAATTTCTTAATTTTTTTATAAAGAGAAATGCATTTTTTTAAGTACTAACCCTTGAATTATTTCAAAAGATTGAGAAGCAGTTAAAAAAAAAATCGAGATTTGTCCTTGACCCCAGGGCCTACTTTTTCCACCTATTCAACTTAATTAATTCACATTTTTATATAAAGAAAAACAACAACAACGAATATTGTGATTATTATGTTTCACTGCTTTTATGCCTTTTATGCCCACACATACATAAAAGGGCAGCGGCTGTGTTGGTTATTAAATAGATCACATTTAAGGACAAACACATCCATAGGTAAACTATTACGAGAGGGACGCGTATTGTTTTGGCGCATGTATTTATGTGATGGGGAGAGGTTGTGCGGCGGAGAGTACAGAACATCTGCTAGCTTACAGCCCAGTGCTGTCCCCAGCTCCTCCTCAAACCCAGTAAAACAAACACTTCAAACTATCAGACATTGCTAAAGAAACACAGCAGGTAAGTTATTGTCCTCAACACGGCTGTGGTTTTAATGTAAATGTCCAAAACTGTCCGCAAGTGCTGCTTTTTTTTGCAGTAACTGTTAGCTTACTTTGGACGAGCCTCGCCATGCCCCCAACTTCTACTACTACAACAACAATAATGTCGGACAAAACAACCCGAAACAGCGGTAAAACTTACTTTTAATGGCCAGAACTGGTGATGAACAAGCCATAGCAAATGTGCTGTAGCCCGGGATGACCACGTCTACATCCTAATATGATTCATTAACTCTCTTTCCCAGACACAAGCCAGGAATGTTTTGTTTCACTTCCTGAATATTTGCCGAGGGTGGTCCATACATGTGCGAGGGTTGCGACTGCGCATGCGTAGGTCAAGGCCTTTGTTACCTGATAATGACTTAGTGTAGTGGAGAACTGACAAGGGTTAGGCAGCTGAATGAGAATTATAGAGACTGCTAGACGGCAGGTGAGCTTCATTTATGAAATGTGAATGTGACAGATGAAACTTGTACTACGTGTGTGTGTGTGTGTGTGTGTGTGTGTGTGTGTGTGTGGGTGTGGGTGTGGGTGTGTGGGTGTGGGTGTGGGTGGGTGTGGGTGTGTGTGTGTGTGTGAGTGCTGTGTTCACTGACCTTTGAGCAGCTGCTGGTGGTCCTGCTCTGTCTGTATCTGTTCACACGCTAAACCTGCATACAAGAGCTGGTGTGGGAGGGGAACCTGTTCCACAATCACCGCAGGGTAATCCGAGTAACCCATCAACTGCAAAACACAAAAAAACAATAGATGAAATCCGATTACAATTGGTCAGATTACTCCACATGCAAGCTCTTTTTTTTGGAAAACTTGTCACTGTTTGACGTGAGCTTACCTGTGACATGTTGACATGATCACTGGCAAAGTCAAAGATGAGCTCTGACTGCTGCAGCATGGCTGAATCTCTTGAACCCGCAAACCGACTTTAACTGTTTGAAAACATCGTCACAGCTTGCATCTGAATAACCAAACTACTCTTGTGTCTTTTGTTTTTGTCCAGACGGATCCAGTTTTTTAAGGGCAAATCCTCTGACGACTGAAGAGCTTGGTCCAGGTGAAGATGAAGCCGGTCTTTTCCCATGCAGCACAGTCTCAACAGCAGCGGAGTGATGTGAGTAAAATAATTGACCAGAGACACAGAGGCGTCACAGGAAACTCGTGTTCACTTGCTCTCGATGAGGAAGTGGGGGCTGCTAAACTGTCCTGTGGTCTGACTGAACCTGCCAAACACAGAAGAGAGAACAAATGGTGAGGTAGTAGTGGTGGTTGGTGGGGGGAGTTTGAGAGATTAAGAGACACAGTGAAAGCCCCACACCGGCAAAGACTCAGGTGATTACCCGATAGACCATTGAATAAAATGTCCAAATACAGCATTTCGATCAGTCTCAAAGAAAACAGCGCATTAGCTATGTTACTTCTTTTATGTAGAATCTATTTTTTCTCTCGCTCTTATCTTGCTTCTAAAAGAGGCCAAACGAGCAACAGGAAGGAAGCGTTTGCACTGCAATGTGTGCCTGCCCTAGCTGTGTGTGTGTGTGTGTGTGTGTGTGTGTGTGTGTGTGTGTGTGTGTGTGTGTGTGTGTGTATCATACAAGAAGTGGGGAGGCAGCTGGTATTGAACTTGAAACATCACGTCTTTGCACAACGTTCAAGGTTTCAGGGGTGAGCACATTCCTTGCCACATGAGTTTGGAGGGAACTTTGAGAACTAAACTACAAACCACTTCCCTACTCACTCTTAAGTCGCTTGATTTTCCCTCTTTTCCTCCGAGCATTCCTGCTCAGTTTTCCCTTATATCTCTTCAATTCTAAAGTAACTTCTAAAGCTAGGCGTGTAGTGAATTTAACCCCTTCTGTTGCTGCTTTACATAGGCCTCCCACTCACATCTGTCAAATTTAAGGTGTAAACTCTGTTGGTTCTGTAGCACTCACCTTCAACTCCTCTGTGTTGAGAATTCAAATCTGCCTTCACCTTTTGCTCCAGTCAGTTAAATGATAACATCGACATTTAGCTTCCATGGACAACAGATGTCTTCCAAACAATTAAATAAAATCATCACGCTCCAACATTTTAATCCTCAGTTTGGTAAAAACCGTCTCATCGGTCCCTCAGTATTCAGAGTGTGTGTGCGCTTCTTCTCCTTTTATATGCATGCGTATTTGAGGCACAACATGTTTGGGTCAGTTATCAAGCAGGAAGCACAGCTCAGTTAGGAGGCACCGCTTCCTGAGTTCCTGCACCAGAACGCTGCCAACTTCTCTGCCAGCTCTGCATGTCTCGCTCATTTTCGCTTCCTCTGATGTTTGCAGTTTTTTTGGAGCTCAACGACTGACGTATGAATGGAATTACAGAAGACAGTTAACTTCTCAAAGACAATGACTAACTTGACTATGACTACTTGACAATGACTAACTAACTTCTCAAACAATGTAAATTTCCCCATTGTGGGGATTATCTTATCTTATCTTATCTTAAAGGAGTTTAAGACTTTAAAGTTTGCGAGGCAGAAGTAATGTTCTGCAGACACAAAACTGAAAAACTGAAACTGCAACTTTCAAAAGTTTTCATTACCACTTCAATATTTGCAGATGTTTTGTCTTTTAAGTGAGTAAGTAGGGGTGTAAACTTCAGTCATCTATCCAACATCTGTTTTGAAGTTGTAGCACAGGTTCAGCATATTATACTTACAATGAACAGCTACTTCCCACATCCTAACCTGAAAATCCGGCTCTGGATGTCAGAGTGGCACGCTTCCATGTTTATTTACGATTCCATATGTGTAGCAGAAAACATGTGGGGGTGCGCTTTGTGTTTTATAGCAGTAAAAAAAAAAAGATGATTGGAGTTTGCTGAAGTGATATCACAGCCCCCCCCCCAAAAAAAAAAAAAAAAAACATCTGTATTTGTGCTGTTTTCATCCTTTGAGTGGTAGCCACCTCTGGCAGTCATTGTGCCCTGTGTGTGTGTATCTTTATTGTGAGTGTGTATGTTCATTGTGAGCGTGCCCTGCAGCCTGCAGCTTCTACAGAAAGCGTCTCTGACAGCACACAGCCTGTGTTCATCAGCACTCTGCTCACATAGGTTTGTCTCTGCGGCCTCAGTGCTGCGATCTGAGTCTGTGAAGTGGCTGCCAGGCCCCGAAGGACACTGATAAGCCCCCATAACATTCATTCCAGAGTTTGTGTGTGTTTGTGCGTTTGAGAGCGAGCGAGATACACACAGAGAGAGAGAGAGAGAGAGAGAGAGAGAGAGTGTGTTTGACAGAAAGGGGCAGAGAGTGTGTATGTGTGAACTAGGCCAGGCTGATAACAGTACAGCAAGTGAGGGAGCAGCTGATAAGCCCCTCTTGTTGCTTGGGGTAACCGGGCCTTGTTAAATGAACACAGTGAAATATGGCGTGTGTGTGTGTGTGTGTGTGTGTGTGTGTGTGTGTGTGTGTGTGTGTGTGTGTGTGTGTGTGTGTGTGTGTGTGTGTGTGTGTGTGTGTGTGTGTGTGTGTGTGTGTGTGTGTGTGTGTGTGTGTGTGTGTGTGTGTGTGTGTGTGTGTGTGTGTGTGTGTGTGTGTGTGTGTGTGTGTGTGTGTAAAAATAAAAACTTTTAAAACGTGTTACATGATCTTATTCATTTTTATCACTCATTCTATTCTACAGTGCTTTAAATGTCTAATCCCTTTTTTTCCATACCTTAGTAAAGCACTTAGATTTGCCTCTGTGTTTGAAGTATGCTATAATATAAAGCTGTCTTGCTTTTTAACCGTCATTTACATTAAATCAAACACAGGTAGGCTACTTTTTACCGTCCTACCGAGTGGTTAACTGCGTCAAACAGCCATGCTCAGAAACTTACATACACACTCTGAAATATACTTTCACTTTCCCTTCAGCACATGTCATGCATCGCACAGAAACAATGAGAGCAGCTTACATTTCTTTTGTTGTAGTGTTCTTGATGTGAATATATATATATATATATGTATAGAGAGAGAGAGTAGTAGTCCTGTTATAGAATAAGAATAAGTGGAGGTCTTACCTTGTGTTTATATCTCGTGTCTGTAGCTGCCTGGTGGATCCACAAGTGGAATGGAAATTGTTCTCATCCCTTTTTGGCAAACAAGAGAACCCTCATGTGCTCACAGACCTGGGATCAGTTTCTGTTTGTGAATCTTCAATCACACAGACACCTCTGAAACAGACTTTGGATCAGTGAGGATCGGCATGAGTTTTTTTTCTTCTTCCCGTCAGCCCTTGTCAGTTATTGCTTCCTCTTTTTTTTCATACCACCCCCTCGTCACCTCCACCCCCACCCCCACACCACGTGGGTTCTGATTGGTTACCTGTGTTGTGAGTCAAGTAACCCATAGTGACCATTGTCAGTGCGGAGCAAATGTAAACATGGGTGTATTTGCAATGTAAAGCAGCAGAGAGCCGAGCCACAGGTCTGCAAACAGCACAGTGGTTTGTATGAGGATGGACGACCAGCAGACGTGTGATGACCTCACTGGATATCACATTTAATCAATAGGTTAATCAAATGAAAGGATTTTACAACATTATTTGATACAATGTACATTTACCATTACAATACAAGGCTTATGATCACATTACCTTATATAATAGAGAGAAAAATGTGGTCAAAATCATTAAAGATTTATGAAAAAAATGGCTTACACACTTAACTAACAGGGTGACATGTGCATGAAGTTAAACACAACTCTGTCTTAATCCAGTCCCTGATGCTCCCTAGTGGCCAAGCTCTGCACCAGCACCCTAAACAACAAAATGGGAGTAACCCTATATTGTCCAGTCCATGGAGAATACACACAACCACCAGATTGTGGTTCAGTAAAATCTCTGAAGGCTGGTGCAGGCTGTGTGAACAGTTTCTCAGAAATCTGTGGCTCTTCCATGAGGTCGAGGGTCTCTGTATTCTGTCACTGCTGACATGGTTATGTAACAAACCACTCTGTGAACTTCCACAGTAAGATAAAGCAGCCTGTTGTGCACAACCATCACATGTTTTCCCATACATGAATATGTAGCATGGTAAGTTTCTTGAGAAAACTCTGCTGCTGTAAAAGATTTAGCCACACTGAAGAGTGTGAAATGATCCATAAAAAGACATTAGCAGGGGAAAATAGATATGTTGTATGTTATAGAGATATATAACGATTGCCATATAAACTGCAAGCTTGTGCTGTGAGGATTTCATATTTCCATCGGTCAAATATGCAAGAAGCAACATTTTCTTCACACTTCTTCTATACTTTTTTACAACCCAGAACAGGGGGAGGATTTGACCTGATGAGTCAGAATAAATCAAGCGACCCCCACCCAATTCATTCCTCCAGTTTTGATTCTCCTTATTTCTGCAACAGCAGGCAGCTTCAAGAATGTGCTGGTTTGGCTGAAAAACAAGGTTCACTCCCCATAATGTTTTGACAAAAGAAAAAAGAGCAGACTTTCATTGGAATGTACTAAGTGACGGTTATTGACACAGTATCGATCACCTGCAAGTATATAGAAATGTAGCTAAGCCTTCTTTGAAGTTCTCGTAATAATCACCCAAACAGTCTTCATTTTGAAGAGTTTGATTGAATTGAGTGTGGGAAATTTTGTACATTTTTGTTTTTGTTCAATTCTTCTACATTTTCGTCCGTGTCTCCCATTAGAGTCGAGTTAATAATTGCAGAGTTACATGGAGGAAACTTTCTCCTGAGACATAGTTAGTGTTCACCAAAATGATAGTATGTAGCAGTGTTTGTGTACATTAACTAGTGAAGTACATGTGAAGTCCCCCCCCCCTCCCGTCTGACAGGGATAGTCCCCCGCTGTGAGGAGCATATGTGAACAGCTTGGTCGTGAGAATCTCTGGGGCAGTCCTCCTGTAATTATCTAGAAATGGTCCCATAGTGCATATGATAAAGCGGCTAAAGAGCAGGAAAGGAGCCACAGGTCGAATTTGAACCCAGGCTGCCCACTTTGTGGACTACAGCCTCTGTACATGGGCTGTCCGCTCAGCTACCAGCGCTACAGCAATATGAATACGTTTTTTTTTTTACAGATTTCATTATTGTTGACATGTTGTGATGGTTTTGCAGCATGCAGAGAGTCTCAAAGGAAACATTAATAATGCTGTTTGAGTCTTTACTTTGTTAAACATGGGGCACAGATTGTGTTCCCCTTTCACCAGCCACATAATATTTGTAGTCCTTTAGTTTGGATTTGAAGAAACTATTCATCTACAATCATTTTGATTTCATAATTATTTTGCATGAACAAAAACAGATTTTCTTTCTTGGTCTTTTATGTTCACTGAAGGTGTTCTGTTTGGATTAAATGTTCATTTTGCAAACATCACCATGTGCTTTTGGAAACCACAGAAAGGGCCTTTTATTTTTCCTGACCTTTTATCATGAAAATGACAACATGAAGTGAAACCAAAATAAATAATAAGTATTTGTAGCAGCAGTATTTGTCTCACACAGACTCACAGCACATGTGTGGCTGATAAATCCTTGTTTTTCCATCTGGACCCAAAGATTTGTCATCACTTTTGCAGAAAAGTAATGGAGAAGGTAAATTAACAGTGTAGGACTGTGACACAAGATTTAAATATCTTCTGATGCAGCTCTGAGAGTCAAATGGATGAGAGAAATAATTTCCATATTATCAGTCTGATGAATTCCTTCTGCTGGCCGAGTCTGCTCACCGTCTGTTTCCTCCTCTATACCTGCCCTGAGTGTGTTTGTGTGTGTGTTTCTGACTGTATGCCTTTGTACTCGTGGGAAAGTAAAAGTGATGAACTGCTTTTTGTGTCATCTATCAAGCATTCCTTGAAGTGTGAAATCAAATTAAATCTTGATGCCAACAAAAAACCCACACTTTCACTGACACAGAGATTCCAGCTCACATACCTTCAGTTTAGTCCTCCTAGAAAACGTGATGATTTCAGTGTGAGTTTGGTTCAACCTTTTTTTTTCCCCCTTGAAGTATGTCCATGGCTCCACTACACACAGGCAAAACACACACAGATTTTCACACTCATAATAAAAGCATATTTTCATTGTTCTTTCCAAATGTTAGTAGAAGCAATGCCAGGCTGAAAGCTTCTCTGCTTATGCTTTCGATCCAGAATAAATATTGTAACACTAAGAAGATGCAAGCCCTGTGCATCAAGATATGTGCATGTGCTTTTAATTAATACATTTCTGTCAGGCACAGTGTTTTCATATGAGATCAAAAGAAAGTAATGACAGCCCAAAAGGTAAAAGAAGTTACTGGATAACAGAGAAAGCTAAATGTGTCATATATTTGCATACTTAAGCCTCAAACAGAGCTGTTTGGCATGCATGAGTATTTTGGTATTCACTGAAAGATAAAGTAAAAGAGCAACAACTGCGTCTGAAATGTTTTAAAGTTAAGTCAAACATCATGTTCATGCAACTTCTGTTAATACTTTGTAGAGTGCTGGCACATGTCTGCTGCACATGTTGGGAAAATATGTGAAATGGTGAATTGTACGTTTAAAAAAAAAACCCAAAAAACATTAGTTCGAGAAGTACGAGAGCAGAAAGTGGTCAGGTTTAAACTGATCTGTCCAATGTAAAAACTTTCTAATCCAGATTCTAGAACAGGGTGTTTATGTATTTGTGTTTTGAGAGACAGAGTGTGTATCTGTATTTATTGACAAGAGTTCACAGCCTCAGTGTCCTGCCGAAAGTTTACTGAATCTAATAAGGAACAAGTCTACAGAGATTGTTGAGTGTGAGAAAGATCTCAGCCAGGCAAACATCATAAGTCTATCAAAAGTTTACTTGAGTTAATTAACCTGCTTTGATACCACAGACTGGGAGAGCAGCCACCTACAACAACCACACAGACATTACCTCCTACATTAGCAAATGAATTGCTGATGTCACCACCACCAGAACCATCACCACCCGGGCTAACCAGAAGCCATGGCTGACAGGAGAGGTATGCGGGCTACTGAGGGCCAGGAACACCGCCTTCAGAGCTGGGGATGCAGCCTACCTGAGAACAGCGAGGGCCAACCTGTCCCGTGGCATCAGGAAAGCCAAACGCAGCTACACACTAAAAATAACCGGACACTTCAAGGACAGCAGAGACGCGCGGAGCCTGTGGCGTGGTATCCAGACCATCACGGACTACAAACCCAAGCCACAGACCTGTGACAGCAACACCTCTCTGCTGAACGACCTCAACAGCTTCTTTGCCAGGTTTGAAGCACACAACAGCACGCCCCCACAGAAGACCACCCCCCCTCCCCACGACCAGACCCTGTGCCTGACTGCAGCCAGCGTGAAGAGAACCTTCTCCAAGATCAACACCCGCAAGGCTGCAGGTCCAGACAACATTCCTGGCCGTGTGCTGAAGGACTGTTGCACTGACCCCCATCGCCATGAAGTGCTTTGAAAGGTTAGTCATGGCCCACGTCAAATCCACCCTCCCCGCCACCCTGGACCCCTACCAGTTTGCATACCGAGGTAACAGATCCACCGAGGATGCCATCTGTTCTGCTCTTCACCCAGCCCTCACCCACCTGGACACCAAAAACTCATAAGTCAGAATGCTGTTCATAGACTTCAGTTCAGCATTCAACACCATCATCCCTCAGCAGCTGATCGGCAAACTGGACCAGCTGGGGCTCAGCACTTTCCTGTGCAACTGGCTGCTGGACTTCCTCAGCGAGAGGCCTCAGACAGTGCGGGTCGACGGCAGCACATCAAAAACCATCGTCATGAGCACTGGGGCCCCCCAGGGTTGTGTGCTCAGCCCCCTGCTCTTCACGCTGCTGACCCACGACTGCGCTACATTCTTCAGCAGCAACCACATTGTGAAGTTCGCGGACGACACAACAGTGGTTGGTCTCATCTCCAACAACGATGAGACGCACTACAGGATGGAGGTCAGCCAGCTGGCCACGTGGTGCAGAGACAACAACCTCTTCCTGAACGTCGACAAGACCAAGGAGGTTGTTGTTGACTTCCAGAGAGTCCCCACTCCTAAACCTGCTGCTGTGGAGAGAGTGAGCAGCACCAAGTTCCTGGGGGTTCACATCAGTGAGGATCTCTCCTGAACAACCAACACCACATCACTGGCCAAGAAGTCCCAGCAGCGCCTCTACTTCCTCCGCAAGCTGAAGAGAGCACGAGCCCCCCCCATCCATCATGTGCTCCTTCTACAGAGGCACCATCGAGAGCATCCTGACCAGCTGCATCACTGTGTGGCTTGGGAGCTGCACTGCTGCCAACCGCAAGACCCTGCAGCGCACAGTGAAGGCTGCTGAACGGATTATCGGTGTCCCACTCCCCTCTCTTCTGGACCTCTACGGTACCCGCCTCACCCGCAAAGCAACCAGCATTGTGCGTGACCCCACCCACCCCTCACACAGCCTCTTCAGCCTCCTGCCATCGTGGAGACGGTACCGCAGCCTGCGGGCCGGCTCAACCAGACTGGGAAACAGCTTCTTCCACCAAGCTGTCAGGAAGCTTAACTCTCTCCCCTCTCTTCCTTCCCTCCCCTCTGCCCCCACGAACACTGGACGTTGAACCCCCTCCCGTTTTCCACCAAGAACTCTGGACTAAAAACTCTGTACACTCAGTTTACTGCACATTGCACATACGGCACAAGTTCACTTTTTCTTTAAATTTTATTGTATTTTATTTACTACCTTTTGCACAATTTAGAATTTATACCTTTTGCACAATTTAGAATTTATTACTGTAAATATTATTTATCTTACTTTTACCTCATTTTATTTATCTATTTTTACCTTATCTTATTTTACCTTATTTTGGTTGTATTGAACCGCGGGACGGAGACAAATGAAATTTCGATTCCACTGTATGTCTGGCATATTTTGAAATTGACAATAAAGTTGACTTTGACTTTGACTTTGACTATGACTCATGGCATCAATCTACTGCAGGTTTCCATTTGCTGCCTCTGAATCCACCAAATTCACACGCTGGGAAGAAAAATCATCATGTTTTATTTCTTTGCTCAGATTATAAGTCATATAAACATATCAACTAGAGCCTGACTGATTTATTGGCCAATATTAACATATCCGGTGACTATCTTTATCGCTTAATTTCATTGCAGATATCCGCCAATATTACTGGATTTGTTTACCAGTCTAATATAATTTCATTTGAGGATCGTCGTTTTACACTAGCAGCTGTCTTTCACTATATGGATTATAACATTATAGCATTATCACTCCAGAGTGTCAAGTGGTGATTCATGTACATGCGCAGTTACTCTCCAGATGAGTGACCATTTCTCCAAGTTATACTGTCTATCTTTTCTACAAGTGTTCGATAACTGCATTTGAGGAATCAACACAATAAATGTGTTTATCTAAATCTATCTATCTCTACAGATCAAACTTATATCTAAGAAAGATATCGGCCGATATATCGGTATCTGATTTTTCGGTATCGGTATTGGCCCCAAAAATCTTATATCCGTCAGGCCCTAATATCAACTAAACTGGAACTAAAAAGTAAATGGATGAAAGACAGCTAAGACAGAGATAGGGAGGACTGTTGAGGGACAACAGCATACATTAGCGTTTTACCAATCCTAGATATCATAACCTTGTTAAGTGGAAGAGGATATTTATGTCATGGCCTTGGCATTGTTGAGCGCTTAAGAGTATTTTTTAATCTTAACCTGGCCTACCTGGTTCATCCTACACACAGAGCTCCAAAGATAGAATTTCTATGAAAGAGTTAATCCATTGGTGTATGGACCGCCAACATTTTTTGCGGCAACAAGTACAGATAACTGCATCAGTGTTTGAGTGTGATTAAGGTTCTGCCCGTACAGATTATTTTAAGACAATCAAATACGTTTATTCCTAAATATCAAAAGTATGAGAGAACTGTAATATTACAATGTGAATATTCATCTTTACTTTTGAGATTTAAAGGTGATAAAGAAGACTGTCTGATTTATTTTGTAACTAGAGACATAATTATTATTTGACATTATTTGAAGGTAAAAACCCTGCTGGATAGACCTCCCACCTTCCTAGACATTCACTCAGGCAGCTACATGTATATACAGTATCTATGGCTTACACTACAAAAAGCGTGGCTAGCTGATTACTAGCCACGATTTACCACGTTTCCTATTGTATCCTATCACTTTCAACAGTGATTTAAGTTAAAAAGTTAAAAGAGTAAAAGCCCTTTAACACCGCAGACCACACCTACCCACTCAAACTCTGATGCTGCTATGGAAAGTGTCCTTAAGTATTAACTTATCCCATTCATACACATTCACATGTTGCAGTCAAAGCAGTGGGAGCAACTTGGGGTTAAGTGTCTTGCCAAATAACACATCGGACATGTAACTGTAAGAGCTCGGGATTGAACCCTCGACCTTCTGTTTGAGACCACCGACCACTGTACTATAGCTGCCTTATCATGTAAAATGCTCTTCAGTCGTGTTATATATGGTTCCATCCAGGAGACCAGGGTTGATATCCTGTGAGGAAGAAATTAAATTTCTACTTAAGTTCCTTTTTTTTGGTCACAGACTGTTTCTGTGTCTGTAGCTTTAAATGTAAATGAGCTGTGTCTGACCACGCCCCTCTGGAAGGGCTTTGGTAGCTCGGGCTTTCTTGCTCCATGTCCTATTGTTTACGGTGAGAAGGCAGACTCAGAGGGCAGAACAAACACGTAACTGAGGGAGTGTCACCCACCTGGAGGAGGGTTTACTGCCCTTTGTGATGTCATGAAGGCAAAATCTCCAAACGGCCTTTTAGAGCACACATTTTCTGAAAAGTAGGACAGTCAGAAGACGGAGATGATGGACTTCTGTCATAATTGAGGGGTTTGTGGACAGACTAGGGATAGTGTTCGTAAAACATGGTGGATTTTGCATGTACTTTTGTACTTACTTGAATCTGAATCAATATCTTTTTCCTTAAATCCTTAATTGTAATTACATTATAGTGACTATAGGGCACTTTGTGTGTAAAACTGACACGGGAGTGGTACTTGTGGGACAGCAAAGCTTCAGAATTTGATGAGTTGGGGGTGAGAACATTTTAATCGTACATCCATAACAATGGTATAAACCTGATCAAATAATTATTAGTTAATTAAATAAATATTTGCTAAAAAGTAAATTATTGTATTTCCTAAAGTGTTGAACTGTGCCTTTAATGCACATTACTGAATCTGTATTAGGATGAACTCTGTGATCGATTATGAAAGTTTGTAATGCTTCATAAATTACCATAATTAAATCAGGGATGCCTGTGCCAATGAATGATTATTATTCCAAACACACATTTTGTAGAGCAAAATATGAGATTCTAAATTGACCCTGAGCTAATTACTCTTTGATTTATAGACAGGTCGGTTAGTAGCTCCCTGCAGAACAAGAACTGCCTTTGCAACTTTTCTATGACAGATTTTTTTCATAGCTGTGATTTTAGAGAATAATCCGTCACATCAGTGGAGGGCTGATGCCAGTTTTCACAAGCGGATCCATCAGTTTGGAGTTGGGCGTATAATATGAGACAGTTTAGGCAGGAATGTACAGAATGTGATTTATTTCACTTATGTCTGCTCTAAGCGCCGGTGGGTTTGATTTAATGTCTAACCACGTTGCATTGTTTGTGTAATGGAGGAACAGAGGCAGAGGGGTTATGGGGAGGAGTGGAGATAGGAATGTAGACAGAAAGGGCAGGGGGAACAAGGTTAGAGAAGAGGTAAAGAAAACAAGGAAACACAGGCAGAAAAAGAAGAGAGTGAAAACACGAAGAAGACATGAAGAGATGAGTGGAGAACGGGCGGTGAGAGATCACAGGACAGAGAGCTTCTTTGACAGCTAATGTGACATGCGTGACACTGATTTAGCCTGAAGGAACATTCCCAGGTCAAAGCTGTGTGTGTCTGTGTGTGTCTGTGTGTGTCTGTGTGTGTGTGTGTGTGAGTGTGCGTGTGCGTGTGCATGTGTGGTACAAATGGAGAGATCACAGTAATGTTCTGTGGTAGCATTCACCATCACATGATACCGCCTGCCTCTACACTTTATGCAAGGCCATACTCCCTAACACACATCATCGGCAGTCACTTGGGGTCGAGCATAACTGTCCTCCTTTTTTGTCCTTGTTGGTCTTCACACAATAAAACACACACACTTAGTCACTCGAACCAAAAAAAGCCTAAACAAGTCATACAATTGAGAGACAGTCGATGCTTTTCTCTAAAAATTAACACCATTTATAAGTTCTTCAGCATTTTATTTATTAATGCAAAAAGAGACCCCTTCCTACTGTCGTATCAGCAAAGGTCAGAGGTCATCATAAGATCATTCAAAGCAAATATGTTACAGCAGCATATAAAAAGCCTCAATAATAGGCCCAGAATTGAACAGTAAACAATAGCTTAATAGTCATACAGCTGAAATCATACATCATCAGTAGTTCAATAATAAGTGGTAAAATGGTATGTAGACAATACATTTAAAGGCACTAAAAACTGACTAAGGAGTAATCAAGTATGAAGAAATAGTCGATCCATTTTTACATACATACATACTAAAGTTAATGAGTAATATTGACCAATACCAGTTTGAGGAATCCTCCAACACTGACTGCAAAGTGTTATCAGGTATCATTGAGGATGTTGATCAATGGACTTCTCACATACCATGACACCAAAAAAAAAAGTTGTTTCTTCTCCAAATATAAGAGCCTACACAATAATAATATAAATATTGGCTGCCACCTGCAACTACTGTTTTAGAGCGTCAAAGTTAGCAGGGAGTAGAGGTGGGAGGTGAAATCGATACACTATAGTAGTGTGATATTTTGTGTGGTGATATTATATTGTCTCATGGCGGCCAAATACTCATATTTTTAATATGATATTTTAGATATGCGTTTTACATTTTTAACTGCTGAAGGGGTTGCACAAATGTATTTGAACAAGTTGCATTGTTAAGAATTCATGTTAAAGTTTGATTAGACTGAAGTACCAACAGTTCAGATGCAGGTGCATGCAGCCTTTACGGGGTTTTACTTTGATCACAGTGTTGGTCAGTCTGTGGGCTCGATTCATTGTGTAAGTGAGATGAATAGACTGAGAATCTTTTCTTACTTTACAAAACAGTTCTTGATTTAGTTAAGTGTAGTGGAAATAATATGCAGTTAAAAAGCTTAATAGCAATATATTGTATCACAATTCTCAGCAAATTGAAAAATGTTTAAAATGGCAATAGAATCGTATATCGTGTCTCGAGTATCGCATTAATATTGTATCGCGGTGACTCCCATCCCTAGCAGGGAGCGTAACATTGGTCGAAGCTAGCAAAATCAGCAATCAGTTTTTCCTGTAACACAGTGAAAGGCTGTAATTTTCTTTAAAGTTCAGCTATTCAAACCCAGTAAAATTAAATTAAAATTAAAAAGTAAAAAGAGAGACTGCAATCAGCGAACATTAGCTCAGCCTAATTTCAGATTAATATTCCTTCACTGTACTGAGCCAGGCCATTCACGATGATAGAAAAAATATCACATCTGTACAGGGTTAGTATAAAAGCTGTTAAATAATGATAACAATTTCCTATGTTCCTTCTAAAGAGTTTCCTATGAAAACTGCCACGAATGGAGGTTGAGTTTAGATTTGTGTGTATTTCAGCTCTTTTTTATATACGGCTCAAATACAAACACTTGCAAAAATGCTCTCGCATTCTCACATGAACACTCTGAGTATCACCATCAAACACAAGCTAACTAGCATGCTAAATCACAAGACATCCAACTCCTTGTCAGCTGTAGGTCTGCAGCTATTTTCTGACAACGTTTCTCTCGTTCATATCTTTAGTGAGGAGGGGGAAGACGCATTAAACAGACACGCTTGCTGGTGCCACAGTGCTTTCAGACACTGACAGTTTGCACAGTTGCAATCAGGGGAAAAAACTGCAGAAGATTCTAGATGAATCAAGAAAGGGCACTTGTCCCCATTCATTCATCCATACTTCAATATTTTGCATCTTTTACTTTTGGCATCCAATCTCACTCCGAGGCCTCTCCTCAGGCAGTGGTGGACTTGTTGGTCAGACGCGAGTTGCTCTGGTCGGAGGCTCGTTCGGTGACTTTCATCTTGCACAACTGCTTGTCATCCATCAGCATCTCGGCTGGAAGGCACCAGCAGCACAGGCAGGACTGCAGAAGTAAGAGAAGTGGTAGGAGTTTTTGTGGCAAAGACTGATGAAACAGTGTTTTTAAGCATTCACAACGTTATAAAAGAACATTTTGAAAATATGGACAAAACTATTGATGAAACTCCGATGTCTGAATGTTCACTATGGAGCTGGAGTCAACAGACAGTTAACTTACTGGGCCTGCCCAACATACAGTCAAATTACACAAAAACAATATATGCACTGACTGTTAAGTATATTCTTAAACTGATTAAAGGGGACAAATTGAGAAAAATCCATTTCACTGTGTGTTTGAACATATATCTGGGTAACCTGAGTGTCTACCGACCCACAAAATGTGAAATAAATCCATCCAGTCCTTTGTTTGTGGTCTACATAAGTCTTACAACATAGAGAAAAATGCTCTGTTTCAAATTTGCTCTCCTTGTGATGTCACAGTGGGATTCTCTCCCCTGGTATCTTCACCCATGGACTCCCCCCATATTAATCTTATGTAAATTAAACTGATCAATAGAGCAAATACATTTCATTTCCAAAATGCCCGGCTTTTCAAAAAAGCTTGTTTTTGGCATTCCATGTATAATCTCTGGATTCTTCTTCTTACCCTGAAGCAGCTTTTGAAGCGCTTGCTGACCATGTAGAGGGCTATTGGGTTGATGCAGGAGTTTACAGATGCCATGTTGATGCCAATGTAGTCCAACACCAAAAAGAAACTTAAAAAAAAAAGTCATAGAGAAGAATTACTCTGCCGTTCCAGTTTTGCAGTATGGTTCATCATGTTTTCAAACTTCATCTTCTATTCTATGTTAGATTTTTGTTTTGCTGGACGTTCATTTTTTTCCCCCCATACCTGAGCAGTTCACAGCGGTTTGGATCTTTCTCATCATAGATAGTGAGCTTCAGGATACGACTGAGGTGAAGCGGCAGCCAGCACAGAGCGAAGACCAGAACCAGACAGAAGACAGTCTTAGCCACCTCCCTCCTCTTAACACACGCAAACACACAAATAAATAAATTACTACAATAGAATCTGCCAACAGATTTTAACCTTATTACATTTGACACAAAGGAATCTTGTTTCATTGGGGACTTTTTTGAATCAAAGTTTCTCTGCAAATAAAAACAAATTTAGTCAGAGTGTCATGTTGCTTTAGGCCAGAACTAAGTAGGTAGTAAAAAGTCTTAACTGTGCATTCTATAGCTCTTGTGACTCATTTTTGTGAGTTGTGAAATTGAGTTTTAAATTCAACTACTCAGTAAGGAGCCCATCTCTTTTAAGAAAAAGAACTGTAGAATAAAAAATGATGAAAGCCATGATTTAACCTGTTTGAGGTGGTCACTGAGAGCGATCTGGACGCCGTTCTTCTTTCTCAGCATCTCGCAGGTCATCAGGGTGTAGAAAACGGCGGTGACGGCCAAAGGCAGGCAGAAATACACGCTGAACAGCCACCAATCCTTCGCTGTTTTATAAAACTACACAGAGAGAAAGCCAAGAACAGCACTGGATTATGCAGAAAAATCTGTAGGAGAGAGCTTTCAGTGAAAGGTGAAACGTGTCAGAGTAATTTAGTGGAGAGTATTCCCAGTGTAGTCTGGACTGGAGTGAGGGGCTCCAGAGTGTCTCTGCAATTCAGACAGGTTGACTAAAAAATCTATTCATCATAGTATCTCTGTTCAATGTTGTTGTTTTACAGTTGATGGAAGACATGTGACTGTATAGTACACACAGATGGGCAGTTGTTTTTCTGTCAGCAAAGAGTGATAACTCCGGCAATTGCGATGTTTTTTATTCTGAAGGGTATCTGTCTAACCCTGATCCAGGAAGCTTTCACAGTAGGAATCTGACTGTGTGTGCTTTAATGTTTAGCATTGTCTTATTTATTCATAATATAGGAGTATGTCTGCTAACATCTGCATCACCATATTTCTCTGAACAGAGAACAGTGTTCAGTGTCATATGTGTGTCACATGTGTGTCACAGCTCACCCTCATGAAGCCCGATTTCTGCATGGGGTGTAGTAAACAAATCCTCAAGTGTTCTCCTTTGTAGTCCATGGTGATCATGTCGAAGGCTATTGCCTCTGGAACAGCTAAGATGATGGATAATATCCATATGAGCGCTATTTCAATAGCCATCCACTTTGGTATGCCGATCCCTTTGATACGGCTCCACGAGGCCACGGCACGATACCTGGAACATCCAGCAACATGTGCAGTCAGTCGATAAGTGAGCAAAATGTATTGGAATGGTTCGATGTTTTGAAAAAAAAAAAAAACAACAAATGGATTTTTTTAGAGAGAGTTAGCTGAGAAGATTAATACCACTCTCATGTCAGTTCAGTAATAATTTCAAGATTTGTTACGACAGTTAGCTTAAGCCTGGCACACACTTAAAGACTTTTGGAAATTTGAGAGACCTCACACATGAAGACAAGTAATGACAGATTTCACGGTTTTGTTCTCATGGTGTGTGGTGTGCATCGAGACCACCAACTCAGCACACCACACACTAACAGATTCATTCCCTAGCAAGCAGAGTCTCGACTCTCAAAACTCCTAATCTCGTGTGGTCAAACGAGACTGAGTAAACGAACATGATGATCAAGCTAAATATGGCTACAGTAGCTGTTAGCTAGCTGGTACAGTCATTGTGTTAGCAATTTCAGTCAATCACCTTTCCTTGTCAGTTCGGTTGTGTGTTTTTGTTGTTGCCATTAATCATCATGCTCGTCAATTGGTCGTCAATTTCCAACGCCCACCTAACTTTATGCTTTGTGTTTGCTGTCGTTGCCATGGTTATCCAACTAACGTTATGATTTGCGTTTGCTGTCGTCGCCATGGTTATGTTAGTTGTGCTTCCTGTTTCAGTCAGGTTGCTTCCTTATTGGCTAGTGTTATGTTCCTATAGGCTATAAAGGTATACATGAACATGTGAAGACAGTGAACATGAAAATAATCATGCGTTTCCTTCTTATTCCGAACTCACATTAAAGTTAACAGTCATCTCCAGACAATCTAAGGCAGAGCAGCAATGATTGATCAACACATCAGTAAGCAATGTAAAAATAGGCAAAAAGGAAGGAGGTTAAAGGTCAGGTCAAAAAGTCAAGCCCTCCATAATGTTTCTGTAATCCCTGACAAGCAAACTGGAGCTAACATGACAGGAAAGCTGTCGTTCATTAGTTGTGGCCTGTCGAGTTTACCTGTCAATACTGAGCGCACACAAACTCAGCACTGTGATCCCCACTGAGGCCTTCTGGACGAACGGCACCAGCTTGCACAGAGTCACTCCGAAAGGCCAGTCCTCTGCCAGGAGCTGAGAGAGAGTGAGAGAGAGAAACAGGTGATGACTGAGTTAATCCATGACAGGGAGTGGAGGCCCCAAATTGTTTCTTTTCCCAGCGTCAGGCATCCAGATAAGCATGAACCTGAACTTATTGTTTTCTGTTAATATCCAGTATTTTTTTCACCTCTCTTAAAAAAAAACATAGTGAGACCTCTTTTCAACTTATACAGCTCAACCCAGAGAGCTAAAGTAGCTTTTCTTAGAACAACAAAAACTCTGCTTAACCTATATAAATGTCTGCCTCTTACGGTAAAGTCCAATGTGTAGCCTCTTCAATTGAAGTCATATGTAGCCCTGTTTTTCTCCATACCACCCGCTCTCTCTCTCTCCTGTCTCTGCTCTGGTATGCAGCCAGGACCAGTTGTTTTTACATGCTTGCCCCCTTACCAAAATATACAGAAACTCTGTCTCTGCACAACACCCACCCCCCCCCCCCCCCCACCCCCCACCACACACACACACACACACACACACACACACACACACACACACACACACACACACACAATAAGCCCAAGAAATTATAACATGCCGGCAGAGTCAGGGGATAAAAAGAGGCTCAGGATCCGGATCAGGAAAGTAATAACAGGTAAAAAAAAAAAATCTTAGATCCCTACTGAAATGTGTGTGTCTGCGCTTGCATGTGCACTTGTGGTATAACAGTGTGTGTGTGTGTGTGTGTGTGTGTGTGTGTGTGTGTGTGTGTGTGTGTGTGTGTGTGTGTGTGCAGAATATTCAGCTGAATATTTACAAAAGAGCTTAGAAATTTGTTCTATTTAAAATAAGAATAAGGAATATCAAATCCAACATTATTGAAAAAAAGAGTTTTGAATTGACCTGAAATGGAAAGTTTGTTTGACCAAAGAGAACATAATTAGCCTTTAAGTATTAGAGACCACCAGGCCTAGGCGAGTAAAAATCAGGCCTGATGTTTATTTGATCACCTCTTTGTAATTGTTTGAATCTGTTTTTCAAATCAGCTGTGGAATTCCGTGTTTTTTAAATTGCTATCTGTAGTCCCTCCTCTTGAAGTGACACTGGAACATTTCTTACAAACTGCCTGTCGCTGAACTTTCTGAGAGACGCTCCAAGACTTTGATACTGCCGACATTTTCTTTCACGTTTGACCATGAAAACGAATCAAAGTTAGTCCAAGAGGGAACTTCTGCCCACTAAAAAGTATTCTCTTAGTTTTCAATCATCTGTTAGGTATACAAGCTAGCAAGCATTCAATTGGTGCGAAACAACAAATACACATCATCGGATACTGACGTAGGTACATGCCACATTAATTGCCGATGTTTATACTTCTTTCTACTACTCAAATTAGTAGATGATGTTTTTTGTAACAATTGGGATGCTGGATTATGCCTGTGAAACATTAAAACAACAATAACCATGCACTTTTAGCCTTACCATGAAGTTATAAAAACATAACTTTTTATTTACTTTTCTCAAATAGTTTACTCACCTTGTAAACATTAATGGGTATGCCAATGATGATGTGCAGCAGGTCTCCGAGAGCCAAGCTGCCTATCAGGATGTTTGGTCCGTTTCTCATGCATTTATCCTTATAAATGATCCTCAGCAGAGTTGAATTACCGATAATACCCACGACAAACACTAGGCAGGACACCACCGTGTTGATGTACTTGAAGGTGTCTCTGATTTCTGTGGGTCCGGTGCACATTGGAGGAAGCCGGCGACGGGGCATCGTGATGTTCGGCCTCACTGGACCCTGCACATCCCGCTCTACGAGTCCAAATCTCTGGGTGATACTCTGAGGGTCCTGGGGAGCTTGCTGCACTGGCTCTGGTTGCCCACTGGCTACAAGGATGTGGCCCACCAAGAGGAGTATTCCCATGCCGAATGTAAGAGTCTTCATCTTGGAATATTTATGGCTTTTATTCAAAAAGGTTGACTGAAATTATCCGCTTTGAGAGCTGCTGGAACACAAATTGAGAGAGAATACTGTATTTAGGTCTGTTCCAAACCCATGTGAAAATACAAATCACCTCACTGTCTTGCAGTTTAGTAGTCTGCATGATTTGTTGACGTGAATTAAGTTTTCTCAGCTGTCATTTCTGAACTCGCTAAAGACTCATAAATAAGATCAGCAAACACACCCTGCAGAAAACTTTAAATTTAAGTTTAGTGACAGAGAAATGATTTGAGGGAGAGGGGTCAAAAATGGGCAAGATATTATAAAGATAGTAAAGTCTAACCTTTCTGGGAGTTCAGTAGAGAATCTTTTATTAGATTTATTAAAGCCTTCCTTTGCAATAAAGTCAATAAGTTACTCAAACAGTTGCATGAAACAATAACTTCAACTTCCAGATGCAGTAAGTTAGCTAGGGAAGTCAACACATTTAATATGATTTTGATTTAAAAAAACAAATTCAGCAATTAGTATACAGTCCCTTAGTAAGTCAAAGATCTTCTGTGAATCCTGCTGTTAAAACTTGTACTTACCTAACTCTTTACTGAGGTAAAAATCCTCCAATATTTGTCCCTCTTGGATCAAACCTTCCCAGTAACTGTCTTGCTCTTTGAAAAGAGGAAATTCCCAAACTTAATGGTTTCTGGTCTTGCAGTGACCTTCCAGTCATCTCAAATAGCAGCTATATAATCTGTCAAAAGGAAAAAGCTCCAGACCCGTCTGATCCAGAGGCTCCAGTCTGCTCCTCCTGTGGTTCACTCCTCTCCAGTACTGAGTCTCAGTGTTCCCAGTCTGAAGAATCTGCTGAGTTGATCCCTGCCCTCCAACCCCTCCTCCTCCTCTGAAGTAGGGGAGGATTGGAGGGTGGGGAAGACCCGGGAAGGCAGACGGGATGTTCACAAGTCATTTAGTGTTCATCACAGTGCCAGTTATTTAGATAAAGGATACAACCATTAATCACTTCACAGAGTATATAAGGGTTTTTGGGGGGTATTCAGGGATACCTTTAGGTTTATTTCTTGTTTTTTCTTATGAAGTTTCTCCCCTTAATGTAATTCATTACTCAAGTTGTTGAGTATCGCTGTTTAATTTATCTCATTGAAATATTTTAGTTTGACCCTGCTGGTGTTCCCTTCTGTAAAACATCTGATAATAAGCCATTTCATCCAGTCTGCACCCTCAATAGTCCTGTCACATGGACCTTATCAGGCCGTTAATGTGGAGTTAAACTGTAGAAAACTGAACTCGCGTTAGCTAAACTGTAACTTACTGATGGGAGACTACAATGATAGATGCAGAAGACACAACAGTCCCTGACTAATGAAACTTTATGTCTGTGCTGCTGTCTGTCTTTTTCTTCCTGTCTCCTTTTCTTGTTATTGTCAGCAAACCTGATTTGGAGGGACACATAAAAACAATAACTTTTAAGTCGTCGTAAATAACCCAATCATAGTGTCTCTGTTTTGACTAACACATACATAAAAAACAAAGCCTTGGCTTCATATATGTGCTTCAGAGTAAGTAACAAGTTGTCTAACTATGGGTCTGTGTCCACTAATGGTGTTTTTTGCGCTGGTAGCACCTACTTTCAATAAAAAAATCTATGCGGTTAAGTGTTTCCACAGTCGGTGTCCTCAGTGCAAAAAAGCCCTGAAAATAGTTCAACCTTTGGACTAGAGCCATGTTCTTCAATTTAGCTTCTCCCTCACTGACCTATCAAAATCAAGAAGTGGCTGGATCCATTATCAACTTAATTTAAAAAATGGCAATGGGGAGAAACTATTCCTTTCCTTGACCAGTTTATCTAAATCTACAATTTCCAGGTCTTTAGCTGTTTCTAGTGCCAGAACTCGAATCATTTCCATTGTTTTTATGTTTTTCTTAATAATATAAGCAAATATTCAGAATTAAGGTACATTTAAAACAGACTTTAAAGCAGACTTAATGGTCACTATCAAGGCGGTTGGAAGTGCCGTGAGACAACTTTTGTAAACTGGAAACAGTAAGGTCGTGGAGGCTGCCAGCGCAAAAACACCATTATTGGACACAGGCCCTAACCTGTTAAATTTAGACCTGACAATGGCGTAGCATGTAAATTTAAAGGGGGCTTGTACGATGTGCAACTGCATACTCTAAGGACCATGAATTTTTGTACATTTTATCAATCAAACCACAATGTTTCAATAATTCAGTCCAAACCAAAGAGGTGGACCCAAGAACTGACACCAGACTCTAAAGGGAGAGAAACACTGCTAGGCTGCTGAAAACACAACTTACACAACCTATTTATGACACTGTTCGTTGCATTTATGATCACTTAAAGGAGCAATATGTAACTCTGACACCTAATGTTTAAAATGGGCACTGCAGTCCGAATTCAAAACATTGGAGATAGCTGTCTCCCTCTACTTCAGCCTCCCTAGAGTACATGTGCATGCTGGTTGCCATGTAAATGCTGAAGCTTCAGTGTTTACATAGCTCTACATCGGAACCTTTCTACGCTCCAACCTCTCCATGTTTTAAAAGCATCTCTGATATTGATCCTAGTTTCACCACGTTTCTAGCCATGGAGCTTATTCTAAAAATGCTGAGGCTATTTAGGTCGGGAAGAATCAGTTTGCTTTCCTGCCACCATCGCTGGAACACCATTGGTTTGCCTGGCAAACCGAAGGATGAGGGGCAAAATGGCCGCGTGGGGGTGTCTTAAAACTGCCTACATCTCTGGTCAAAACAAAAATAAACCATTCCGCATCAGAATAGAAAATTAAGGAGGACAGACTGGCTGCTGCATTGTTGCCAGAGAAGCCAGCACTTCAAAAAAGCATGTTTCCTTAATGTATGCTGATATAATAAGATCTATTATGATTTAATTCATTAGATATCCTACATATTGCTCCTTTAACAATGAAAATGTACCAGAGATTTGCCAAAACAAGGAAACATGATTGACTAATTGTCCCATGATCAAAGTGGCACATAGCTTTTACTACAAACCACTGGTATTTGTTATCTTTAACATCTTTCCTCAACCCGTTGGTTCTTTTCACAGAGGGAGATTTCCCCTCTTTCATGCCTATCTGCCCCCTTTTTTTTAACCATACATAAGGTTTATTCGCTCTCAGGCCAGACAGCGCTCAGCTCCAGATGTGTTTCTGTGCTGACAGATTAACATCTCAGTGGAACTCTTAAGAACCTGTAATAGGTAAGCTTTGTGTGTTTTTCTTACGGTTTCTGCCTGTGCACTTCAGCGTAAGAGTTCAAGTGACAGAGATGTTTATCTTTGTATTGTAGCCACTAAAACTGCAGATACTTCTTTACGACCAGATCTGAGAACAGGACTGTACTGCTGTGCTGTTGTCATCGATTTGGAAGGTGAAAGTGTCTGTGTGCATATTCCATGACAATCCCAGGCTGCGCTGTACAGGCAAATTGTCTGTGAAGAGATCCAAGTTGCTGACATCCTTGGAGCGATCTTCTGGTAAGAATGCTTCAATAACTGCAGGCCGGTTTGATGCAATCTTGTGCAACCTGACGTTTGAAGCCGCAAGCATCTCCTGTGCACGTTTTAGAACACTTATGGCCTCTTCTTCTGTATCAAAGGACTTCAGAGCGTCATCGACATAGAACTCCCGGTCAATGAATCTCCTTGCATCACTCCCGTAGTCTGCCTCTGCTTCTCTAGCTGCTCTACGTAGTCCGTACACGGCCACGGCAGGTGAGGGACTGTTGCCGAAAAGATGAACTCGCATCCTGTATTTGATCACGTCTTCTGTGAGGTCATTGTTCCTGTACCACAGGAAACGGAGGAAGTCTCTGTGGTTTTCCTTGACAACAAAACAATGGAGCATATGTTCAATGTCGGCAGTGATGGCTACTTGTTCCTTCCTGAACCTCATGAGCACACCGAGCAGGCTGTTGTTGAGATCAGGGCCTGTAAGTAGAACATCGTTAAGACACGTTCCTTCATATGGTGTGCTGGAGTCAAACACCGCCCGAATCTTATCCAACTTTCTGGGGTGGTTCCTTGCTGTAGAGTTGGCGCAATCTCTGCATGTTCTCTTTTAAGCAAGTTCTCCATAAACTCCAAGAAGTGTGCCTTCATCTGTGGTTTCTTTTCCAGTGTACGTCTGAGTGACATGAGGCGGTCATGTGCTTGCTTCCTGTTGTTGGCCATCCTTTGCCTGGGTGACCGGAAAGGCAAAGGTCCAACCCAACTGTTGGAACTGTCTTGGTGGAACTCAGCATCCATAATCTCAAGAAACCTAATGTCCTCCATGGATGGAGCAAGTTTGTGGTCGTCAGCTGTACGAGTGAAGACGTTCTCATCCAAATGATCTCCAAAAGTTGGTGCTGGATAATTTTGATGCTTAGGTGTGTGTGTGAATATCTCCTTCACTTCAACCTGGTTGTTACATGGTTGCAAGATGCTTGCACGTCCGTTCTCCAGAACAGTTTTCTTGAAGCTGCTTACCTGTGGCGACCTATGAGCACCTCCCAGACAGACGTCACCTATGACAACCCACCCCAAGTCCAACCTTTGGGCAAAGGGGGCATTCCCAGGCCCATTTATCTGTTCACGGACCTTGTGAACCTGTAGAATGTCTCTGCCCAGCAAGAGGAGTATGTCGGCGTCTGGGTTGAGAGGTGGTACTTGATCAGCAATGCGTTTTAGGTGGGCATGATGGCGAGCAGCGTCTGGGGTAGGAATCTCAGAGCGGTTGTTTGGTACCTGATTGCATTCCAAGAGCGTAGGTAGTGGAAAGCTCATTTTCCTGTCTGCTGACTCTATTGTCAACCCATGAGCTCTTCTTCCTGCAGTCTCAGTAAGCTCAGCACACGTCTTTAAGGTGTATGGGTATGAGCCCCCTGAGATGTTGAAGATGGTGAAAAAATCTGACCGTGCAAGAGAGCGGTTGCTCTGTTCGTCCAATATGGCGTACATATTCTTAGACTCTGCCCTGCACCCAGCTGGATAAACACGCACCAGACAAATCTTTGCACATGCTCTTGCACTCACGCCTTCACCACAGACCTGCGTACACCTTGACGTGACCTCCTGGTTGCCCGCTTGGTCTCCCTCCCCGCCATGCTCTGAGGTGGGAGGAGACGATTAGACTTCCATGTAGGTGGTCCTGGATGGAGTGCTGTCACATGACTTGTGCTGTCATATTCAGTGCATTTAATCTCAGCTGAACAGTTTCTGGCAAGATGGTTAGAGGAAGAACAGCATCTAAAGCAGATTGAATGCTCTTTTAAAAGCTGTTTACGTTCTTCTAAGCTCTTTTCTCGAAAACCTCTGCACTTTTTCAGAGGGTGAGGTTTTTTGTGTAGAGGGCAGTGTTTGTTTGGCTCCACTGACCTTTTGTCCTGTCCAGGTTCTGGTTCGCATGTTGGGGAAACTTGCGTCTTGTGAACATAAACTGGCAACTTCACAGGTCTCTCAAACTTGCTGCTTTTCTCTGGAGGAGCTTGTGTTGAGAAATTGAAGCTGGGATCTGTGCGAGCTCTCGCCTCTGTACGCACAAAGTCTGTAAACACAGAGAAAGAAGGAAAAGTGACGTGATATTCACGTTTATACCGTGACCCAAAAGATATTCATTTTTCCTGTATGTTGTATGGGAGTTTTCCTACAATTGGGTTAACACCCCTGGGAGTGTCCAAGTAGGATAAACCTGGAAGGTAGCCGTCCAGCTTAGCAGCTTCCAGCTCTAATAGCAGGTCTGCCAGATCATGAAATCTATGTTGATCCTTTGTTGTGATCTTAGGGAAGCTTTCCAGTTTGCTGAAAAGAGCCTGTTCCACAGCTTCAGGTGAGCCATACATTTCATCGAGTCGTTTCCAAGCCATGGGTTAATCCAGCAGAAATGTGGCTGATATTAACTGCTTTAATTCTTTTAACTTGATTTGCTGAGTCTTTCCCCAGATATTTGATCATTAGGTCCAACTCTTCTCCAGATGTTAGATCTAAACCCGCAGTGGCAGTGTAAAATGATGTCTTCCACGCCCTGTAGTTTATTGGCTGGTCATATTGAGTGAGTCCTAATGTCACTAAATGGCTGCGTGCAAGATATTTGGCCAGATCAGAAGTGGTCTGAGAATAGCGATAACCTACTTCATAGGGAATTCCATGAACAGGTTGATGCATGGTAAATGGTGAATGCTCATTTAAACTCTGTGATGGTGCTGCTCCGTTAAGCGGAGGAGGTAGTGGAGATCTACCGTGAGGTGTGAAATGAGCGGCAGCAGTAGTTTGAGCTTGGCTGATGTTGTGTGGATGGGACAATGTTGGTGTTTCATAGTCCATCTTAACGTCACGTGACTCTTCTTTCACAGGGAGAAGAGGTGGTGTTATGTGGCCACTCAGAATTGTAGCAGGATGATTTACAGAGTGCATGCTGGCTTGGTCCAACACATAGGCAGCTGTATGTTGATATTGACTATCCTTGAGGACTGAACTGGAAGCCCTGCTACGTACTTCATTGTTCATGTCTAACAAAGCAGCCTCCAATGTATTTGCTTCTGCTAAAGCGGCATCTTTTTCCTTTTCTTCATTTAATGCCTCAAGAGTAGCTTGAATGCGTGCTTGTTCTACTTTGAGCTCAATTTCCCTTTTTGAATGTGCAGCTCTAGCTTGTGCTGCTTCAGCCTTTGCTTTTGCCATAATAACTGCCAAACCAGCCTTAGAAGTGGAGGATGTGCGTGATGAGCTTGAGCTCACAGAACGATTGTCTTCACATCCTTTGTTTAAGTCCATTGGATTTTCCATGGTGTTTTTGTTCGAAGCTGACATGAGATGTTTGAATGTCACTTATCTTTTCTGAGACGGCATAGCTCTGTAGAGAGGATGTAGTCGTCTTCCTGGAAGCTGTATTGCCGTCTTTTCACTGTGTAGGCCTCGCTAGCTGCTGAAGCTAACTATCCAACCAGCTAAACAGTCCCCAATAAAACTCCACGAAATGTTGCTGACTCTCATGAAGTTTACTGAGGTTTCTTTTTTGTGAAACTGAAAACAATACATAAAGGTCCTTATTAATAAACACAATAAGGCAGTTGACTGTGCATGTCTACACATGTTAAACAGGCTAATGTAGCAACACAGCACTAGCATATAGCATCTTAAACAAACGAATGGTAAAGTTAACACTAGCTTAGCAGTTAGCATCTATATAGATACAAAACACGTCCTTTCTAAAATTAATACACATAGAATCAACGTTTATACTTACAGACGTTGGATTAGCGTGCAGGAGTAGAAGAAACGTGAAACTACTGAGCTATCAAAAGTGCTGCAGCCAACTCACTGGCTCATGGTCTACTATTTTACTTTCAGTTTCTATGATAGAAAGGTAGATAAATACAAGCAAACACCACAAGGTGGCACTGTAACACAACAACAGAAAAGATATCCTCAAACATGACATTTTATGGGGCATAACAGTTAGCTTTGGAGTTAGCATGCCGTCAGATTTAATTTTAACTTGCTGCTTTAGTATTAGAGTTTAGTAAAGTCATATTTTTACTGTAAACTCTATATCTCCTTCCTCCATTAGTACACTTGCTAATTCAGTCACGTTGATGCATTGCTTTGATTTGATTGGTGTGAAGCCCAAGGACCGCTGGCATCTCTTGGCAGAACCCTGACTAATCACTCTTTGACTGTGGCATGACCATAGCCTTATCTCATTGGTTAATTCTTGATTTTTTTTTCCACCAAGGAACGCCAACTTCCACTGGCTTCCTTGGAGACGTGACAGAAGCGTTGGTTGACAGCCAGTTAAGTTTCACAAAACATCGACCACGTAACACATACATGGGTGCTGTTTCACTCGTAAAATTATAAATGGATAATATCAGAGATGGCAGCAGAGAAGAAATACCTAAACTGTGACACAAAGTGTTTTATTCAATATAAATTAATATTACTAAATCAGTCTGAAACTGGTTAAGCCTGGCTTTCCGGGAGAAAATGCCACTGTGCATAAAAAATTGAAATTATCGTTTAAATTACACAAGACATATAAAGTGGTTAAAATAAACACCGCCTGTAGTACGGACAAAAACTATTCAAGTGCTTGTTGGACACTTTTATGTTCTAGATTCCCACGTACATGAGATCACAGTAACTGGGGGAGTAAGAGAGAGAGGATGACAGCTGGCGCACTCACATTATATACAACATCAAATCTCAGATTAACCACAAGTAGCCAGATAATAAAACTTGAAAACAACTGCCTGACACATATTGGGAGCAATGTAATCAATACTATATACTGTTATTGAACTTGAATCTAGTCTGCAACATATTTAGTTTGTCAGATTCAGATGTCCTTTTTTGCTCACCAGTCATATGCCTTCAAATGTATTTGTGTCTGCCAAAGACTGCAACTCAACAACAGAGACGGGGAAAGAAATGCCATCAGTGTGTGAATGTGTAGGTGTGACCTACGGTGTAAAGGCACTCTGAGTAGTCAGAACACTAGAAAAGCGCTATACAAGCATAAGTCAAGTCAACTTAAAAAGGAATTTAACACAGGATCTGCCGTTGTCACAGTTTTGTTTTATAGAAAATAAATATAGCAGTAATAGAGTGTGATTAGAGTGCGTTCAGGTTTACTAACAACTGCAGCATTAAACCTCAAACAAAACTACCCTCACCTTAAGGAATCAGTAGTAAGAAATGCAAATCACAGCAGTATATCATTTATGATTAATTAATGAAGAACTGAAAGATATCCATTACTACATGATAATTTCTGCTGCTTGATGAAGGCGAGATATACAACTGAATGCTCTAAAAAGTTCCTCAAAGAGAGCTTTCATGTACTAGTTTTTCCAAGCCCACTTTTGTAACCCACAGAAGCAATCTGTTTTTGAAGAGAGTAAATCATTTATAACTGGAAACATCTGAGGTCATACAGCCTCTTCCTCACGACAGAACTGAGTTTGGAAACAGATTAACGTTGGTCAAGTGACTGAATAATTGCCTTATCACTTCTTCCACTTGTGCTTTTTTTTTGTCAAAAGGCTTCTTATGTAAGAGCCCCTTTTAATAAGTAAAAAGTTGTCTTGTTTTGGTAATAATG